>NW_026575905.1:20000-25859 GCF_028641065.1 Leucoraja erinaceus | reverse complement strand
GGCACCTCCCTCTGCACAAAAATTACATCCGTGGCGCTGGGGCTACCTGGTTCTGGGCTCGCTCTGGGACGGGATTGTCACAGTCCGGGCTGTAGTGTTGGCAATAGTCATATGCTGCCCGAGGATCCGAGGAGATCAACAACTGCTGGATGTCACCCTGGGGAAGAGGCAGAGAGAGCGGGGTTAGCACCAGGGCGTTCTGCGGTTTGCACCACAGCTGAGAAGGAAGCATCCTCCAACTGGAACAGTAGACCCAATGACATACCTGGAGCATGTTTACTAATCTAGGAGCATACATTAGCTGAGTAGTCTAGTCTCGTCTCTTAGTTTAGTTTAGTTAAGTTTAGATTAGTTTAGTTAAGTTTAGATTAGATTAGTTTAGTTTAGTTTAGTTTAGATTAGATTAGTTTAGTTTAGTTAGGCCTAGCATAGTTTAATTTAATTTTGCTTTAGTGATTTAAATTTGCTTTAGTTTTTAGTGTCAGTTCAGTTCAGTTCAGTTCCGTTCATTTAGTTCAATTAGTTTAGTTTAGTTTAGCTTAGTTAGTTAAGTTTAGATTAGGTTATTTTAGTTTAGCCTTTAGCTTAGTTGTACAGGGTGCTTGCTGAGACCACAACTGGGAGGTATTGCGTATACAGTTTTGGTCTCCAAATCTGAGGAAAAAAAGAACATGATTGCCATAGAGGAACGGCATGAGGACGGTTCACCAGACTGACCTTTCTGGGGATGTCAGGAACTGCCTTATGAAAGAATGACTGGGATAGACTTGGTTTATACTCTCTAGAATTTAGAAGATTGAGAGGGGATCTTATAGAAACTTACAAAATTCTTAAGGGGTTGGACAGGCTAGATGCAGGGAGATTGCTCCCAATGTTGGGGAAGGCCAGGAACAAGGGGTCTTTCACAGCTAAAGGATTAAGGGGGGAATCCTTAAAACCGAGATGAGAAAGAACATGTTTTCACACAGAGAGTGGGGAATCTCTGGAAACTCTCTGCCACAGCAAGGTAGCTGAGGCCAGTTCATTGGCTATATTTAAGAGGGAGTTAGATTATGGCCTCTTGTGGCTAAGGGGAATCAGTGGGTAATGGAGAGAATGCAGGTCGGGCAGGTTCGGAACTGAGTTGGATGATCAAGCCATGATCATTATCGAATGGCGGGTGCAGGCTCGAAGGGACCGAATGTGCCTCTACGCCTGCACCTAATTGATATGTTTGTTTAAACCAGCGTCTGCAGTTGTTTGCAGGCACAAATGAGGGATGTTCGGCATTGGGGGAGATTACGTGAGTATATCCTCAACGACTCAATCATCCAGAAATCCTGGTCACCAAACAGCATCGATTCCCCTTGGTGTCCACCACTGCGTTTGTTGCTACGAGGCAGGGACTATTGAGTCACTATCTTCTCTGCAATCACCGATACATGCGTCAACCTTCTTTTCGGCAAGCTGATAGCAACTCCGGTCGCAACGACACAAGGGGGGGAGAGGCAACAGGGGTTAGTGACGGGGACAGGGGCAGAGGGGGAGACTAGAAGTTCTTTCCCGGGGGAGGGGGAGACAGGGGACGACAGAGAGAGGGATCGAGCACCAGGGAGAGTCCAGAGAGGAGAGGGAGAGGGAGAGAGGGAGAGAGGGAGGAGAGGGGAAGAGAGGGAGGGAAGGAGAGGGGAGAGGGGAGAAGGGAAGGAGGGGAGGAGGGAGAGGGGAGAGAGAGAGGGAAGGGAGAAGGAGAAGGAGAGGAGAGGAGAAAGGGGGGGAAGGGAGAGAGGGAGGAGGAGGGGAGAAGGAGGAGGGGGAGAGAGGGGAGAGACGGGGAGAGAGAGGGGAGAGGGGAGAGGGAGGAGGGGAGAGAGGGGGAGGGAGGGGAGAGAGGGAGAAAGGGGAGACCAGCGCGGGAGGGAGAGGGGAGGAGGGGGAAGGGGAGGAGAGAGGGGAGGAGAAAGGGACAAGGGGTAGGGGGAGAGATGAGAAACTGCAGAGGGAGAGGGGAGAGGAGAGGGAGGAGACACACAATGAGGGGGAGGGAGAGGGGAGGAGGACAGTGAGGAGGGAAGGAGGAGGAGAGAGGGGGACCAGCAGAGAGACGGAGGAGGGGAGAGAGGAAGAAGGGAGAGGACAGAGACAAGGGAGAGGGAGGAGAACCCACAGAGGGGAGGGAGAGGGGAGAGGAGACATATAGGGGGAGGAGAGGGGGAGTGGAGAGGGAGAGGGGGAACAGAGAGGAGGGAGGAGAGGAGAGGAGGAGAGGGAGGAGGAAGACTGAGGAGAGAGGGACACGAGAGAGGGAAGAGAGGGGGGAGGAGAGGGGAAGGGGGCACAGAGAGGGAGGGCAGATAGTGGGGAGGAGTAGGGAATCACAGGTCTTGGGAGGGGAAGGACAGGGAGGGGACCGGACATGGCAGAAAGAGGGGAGGATCTACTAGGGGGCTGACGGAGGGAGAGTAGAGAAAACAGGCCCTGAGAGCTGCAGACACCCGGAGGAGTGGGGAGGATCCCGCGGGGAGGAGAGGAGAAAAGAGGAGGAGAGTGGAGAGAGGAGAGGAGAGGAGAGAGGGAGAGAGAGAGAGAGGAGAGGAGGCGAGATGGAGAGGAGAGGAGAGGTCAGGAGATGGTGGGGAGAGACTGAGGGAGGAGAGGCTCTCAGCGGGGATGATAGAGGAGGAGAGAGAGACTGAGGGGAGACAGGATGAGGGGGGAGAGAGAAGAGGGAGAGGAGTGAGGGGAGGATCAGAGAGACAGAGGAAGACTGCAGGGAGGGAATAGAAGGGAGAAGGGGTCGGGGAGAGAGTGAGGAGAGAGGGAGGGAGAATAGAAAAGGGGAGAGAGGAGAGGGGGAGAGAGGGAGGAGGCTCAGGAGGGGGAGATCTCTAGAGGGGGCTCTACAGGGGAGAGGAGAGGAGGAGAGGAGAGGAGGAGAGGAGAAGAGAGAGGAGAGAGAGGGAGGAGAGGGAGGAGGCAGGAGAGAGGGATCTGGGCAGGGGGGAGGGAGAGGAGAGGGCGAGGACCCACGGAGAGGAGAGGGGGAGGAGAAAGAGGAGAGAGGGACCCCCTCTCCCCCTCTCCCTCTCCCCAGGGCTCCCTGGATGGTGGAGGGGCCCAGACAAAAAGAGGAGAGGGGCGGAGCCTCTAGAGACACGAGAAGGGAGAAGGAGAGAGGAGTGAGAGAGGAGAGAGGAAGGGGGATAGAGTCACAGGACGGGAGAGGACAGGAGAGTGGGGAGCCATACGGGGGGCGGGATGAGGAACAGAAAAGGGGGAAGGGCGGAGAGCAGAACAGAAGGAGAAGAGACCAGAGGGGATTCCCTTGGCACAGATATGGCTAATGGGGGAGAGGAGGAGAATGAAGGAGATTGGGACAGCAGAGGGGAGAGAGAGAGGGAAGAGGAGGGGGAGGGGAACAGAAGGGGAGGACAGAAGAAAGAGGGGAGGCATGAGGAGGAGGCTTGAAAACTTCATGAGGAGAATTAGAGGCAGAGAGGGGAGGGGAGAGGGAGGGGGATCAGAGAAAGGAAAGTAGAGAGAGGGAAAAAGCTTGGGGAGGGGTGGAAAGGGACGGGTAAGAGAGGAAGAACACACACACAGAGAATTGAGAGAGGACGAGAGAAGTTCCCCGGGAGCAGGGAATGAGGCTCCAAGGGAAGGAGACCGTCCGGAGACGGGAACCCATGACACACACACAGCCAGTTGGGTCCAGGGGAGATGGGAGTAAAGGTCTCTGGAACTCTCTTATGCATCACTGACACTGGGATATCTAGGAACACAAAATTGAAACACCATACAGACGAGGACAGGGGAGGAGACACACCCGGTGCATACAATTTTAACAGGACAGGGAAGAGGAGACGACCACACGAAGGGCGAGGGATTTCCAAAGGCCAGGACAGGGGACCAGAGGGAAAGACGGGACACAGAATGGGAGGGAGGAGAGGGAGACACCAGGAGGAGAGAGGAGAGGGAGGACAACACCACACAGGAATTCACCACAGAGGGACCATGTACACACTACACACCCCGAACACAGACCTGCCAGAGAACAACGTCACCCACCACACCAACAACACACACAACACAGCACACACTCACACAACAGCCGACACACACACACACCGACACAGACACCGACACACACACACAACACACACACACACACACCACACACGACACACACACACACACACACACACACACACACCACACACACACACACACACACACACACACAGACACACACACACACACACACACACACACACACACACACACACACACACACACACACACACACACACACAGACACACACACACACACACACACACACACACACACACACACACACACACACACACACACACCACACACACACACACACACACACACACACACACACACACACACACACACACACACACACACACACACACACACACACACACACACACACACACACACACACACACACACACACACACACACACACACACACACACACACACACACACACACACACACACACACACACACACACACACACACACACACACAACACACACACACACACACACACACACACACACACACACACACACACACACACACACACACACAACACACACACACACACACACACACACACACACACACACACACACACACACACACACACACACACCACACACACCACACACACACACACACACACACACACACACACACACACACACACACACACACACACACACACACACACACACACACACACACACACACACACACACACACACACACACACACACACACACAACACACACACACACACACACACACACACACACACACACACACACACACACACACACACACACACACACACACACACACACACACACACACACACACACACACACACACACACACACACACACACACACACACACACACACACACACACACACACACACACACACACACACACACACACACACACACACACACACACACACACACACACACACACACACACACACACACACACACACACACACACACACACACACACACACACACACACACACACACACACACACACACACACACACACACACACACACACACACACACACACACACACACACACACACACACACACACACACACACACACAACACACACACACACACACACACACACACACACACAGACACACACACACACACACACACACACACACACACACACACACACACACACACACACACACACACACACACACACACACACACACACACACACACACACACACACACACACACACACACACACACACACACACACACACACACACACACACACACACACACACACACACACACACACACACACACACACACACACACACACACACACACACACACACACACACACAACACACACACACACACACACACACACACACACACACACACACACACACACACAACACACACACACACACACACACACACACACACACACACACACACACACACACACACACACACACACACACACACACACACACACACACACACACACACACACACACACACACACACACACACACACACACACACACACACACACACACACACACACACACACACACACACACACACACACACACACACACACACACACACACACACACACACACACACACACACACACAACACACACACACACCACGACACACACACACACACACACACACACACACACACACACACACACACACACACACACACACACACACACACACACACACACACACACACACACACACACACACACACACACACACACACACACACACACACACACAC
>NW_026575905.1:0-15000 GCF_028641065.1 Leucoraja erinaceus | reverse complement strand
TTTTACCATGTACGTCCTATTTTGATTTGTCCCTTCCAAGATGTAGCACCTCACGCTTATCAGCATTAAACTCCATCTGCCATCTTTCAGCCCACTCTTCCAACTGGCATAAATCTGTCTGTAGACTTTGAAACTCTACTTCATTACCCACAACCCCACCTATCTTAGTATCATCTGCATACTTACTAATCCAATTTACCACACCATCATCCAGATCATTGATGTACATGACAAACAACAGTGGACCCAACACAGATCCCTGTGGCACCCCACTCGTTACTGGCCTCCAACCTGACAAACAACCATCCACCATTACTCTCTGGCATCTCCCATTTAGCCACTGTTGAATCCATCTTGCTACTCCACCATTAATACCCAACAATTGAACCTTCTTAACCAACCTTCCATGAGGAACCTTGTCAAAGGCCTTACTGAAGTCCATATAGACAACATCCACTGCTTTACCCTCATCAATTTCCCGAGTAACCTCTTCAAAAAATTCAAGAAGATTCCTAAAAGAACGTCTTTTAATTCTGAGGCTGTGACCTCTAGTCCTAGACTCCTGCACCTAATTTCTATGTTTCTATGTTTCTATGTTTACCAAGCCAATTAACCTCCAAACCTGTGTGTCTTTCGAATGTGGGAGGAAGCCGGAGCTCCCGGGGAAAATCCACGTGGGTTACGGGGAGAACATACAGACTAACACCCCGTAGACAGGATGGAACCCGGGTCTCTGGCGCTGCGAGGCAGCAACTCTATCGCTGCGCCACCCTGCAGAAACTGATGATCAGGGTTGGAAAAATGTCCAGCCAAGTATTCACAAGCAAGGAGATCCATCATGTGTAGACATTACTCGGGGAACTGAGCCTTTGGTCAATAGACACTGAGAGCTGCCTGTTCCACCAGACTGTCGTCAGCAGGCCTTTCACTCTCCTGCCCACAGTTGAGAGCTTCAGGTTCCTTGTCGGTAATATTGCCAATGATCTGTCGTGGACCAACATTGATGCCACAAGCCAAGAAGACAACAACGCCTCTACTTCACAGGAGACTGAGGAAACTCGGCAAATCTCCAGTAACTCTTACAAACATCTACAGATCCACCACAGACAGCAAACTGCCCGGCTGCATCAGCTTGGTTTGGCCCAAGACCACGAGAGATTGCAGAGTGGGGTGGCAGGGATTGTGTTGGTGTCTCACCGTGCCAGAGACCAGTGTTCGATCCCGACTACGGGTGCTTGTCTGAATGAGTTTGTACATTCTTCACGTGACCTGTGTAGGTTTTCTCTGAGATGTTCATTTCCACACACACTCCAAAGACGTGCAGGTTTGTAGGTTAATTGGCTTGGTGTAAATGTAAATGGTCCCTAGTGTGTGGAAGGATAGTGTTAGTGTGCGTGGATCCCTGTTCGATAAGGACTCGGTTGGACAAAGGGCCTGTTTCTGTGTTGTATCCCTAAACATAGAAACATAGAAACACAGACATTAGGTGCAGGAGTAGAGGCCATTCGGCCCTTCGAGCCTGCACTGCCATTCAATATGATCATGGCTGATCATCCAACTCAGTATCCCGTATCTGCCTTCTCTCCATACCCCCTGATCCCCTTAGCCACAAGGGCCACATCTAACTCCCTCTTAAATATAGCCAATGAACTGTGGCCTCGACTACCCTCTGCGGCAGAGAGTTCCAGAGATTCACCACTCTCTGTGTGAAAAAAAATTCTTCTCATCTCGGTTTTAAAGGATTTCCCCCTTATCCTTAAGCTGTGACCCCTTGTCCTGGACTTCCCCAACATCGGGAGCAATCTTCCTGCGTCTAGCCTGTCCAACCCCTTAAGAATTTTGTAAGTTTCTATAAGATACCTTCTCAGTCTCCTAAATTCTAGAGAGTATAAACCAAGTCTATCCAGTCTTTCTTCATAAGACAGTCCTGACATCCCAGGAATCAGTCTGGTGAACCGTCTCTGCACTCCCTCTATGGCAAGAATGTCCTTCCTCAGATTTGGAGACCAAAACTGTACGCAATACTCCAGGTGTGGTCTCACCAAGACCCTGTACAACTGCAGTAGAACCTCCCTGCTCCTATACTCAAATCCTTTTGCTATGAAAGCTAACAAACCATTCGCTTTCTTTACTGCCTGCTGCACCTGCATGCCTACCTTCAATGACTGGTGTACCATGACACCCAGGTCTCGCTGCATCTCCCCCTTTCCCAATCGGCCACCATTTAGATAATAGTCTGCTTTCCCGTTTTTGTCACCAAAATGGATAACCTCACATTTATCCACATTATGCTGCATCAACAAGACCCTGTACAACTGCAGTAGAACCTCCCTGCTCCTGTACTCAAATCCTTTTGCTATGAATTCCCCCCCCCCCCCCCCCCCAGGTGAGTGCCTCACCTGCCGTCGGCGAGGTTGATTCCACTGAAGATGGGGTACTGCTCAGGTGTGGGCTTGCCGTGCTGGTCCTCGTAGAGAAATACAGGCGAGCGGCCCAGCTCCACTCCCACCTGCTGCAGGCCCTGCTCACTGTACACACTCAGCAGGAAGGCCTGAACTCCAGCACGGGCCTTCACCAGCGCCATGATGGAGAAGTCCTCAGGAAGGAGAATCTGGAGAGGGAGAGAGGGAGAGGGGGAGGGAGCAGGGGAGGGGAGAGGGAGGGCCTTCACCAGAGCCAGAGAGGGATGGGAGAGGGAGAGAGAGAGTCCTCAGAGGAAGAGGGAGAGGGAGAGGGGAGAGGGAGAGAGGGGAGAGGGGAGAGGGAGGGAGAGGGGAGGGGGGAAGGGGGGGGGGAGGGGAGGAGGGGGATGAGGGGGTGAGGGGGGGGGAGGGAGAGAAGGGGAAAGGGGGGAGGAGGAGAGAAGGGAGTGGGGATGGAAGGGAGAGATGGAGAGGGTAGAGGAGAGGAGAGGAGAGGAGGAGGAGGAGAGAGGAGAGAGGGAGAGAGAGGGGGATGGGAGAGGGAGAGGGAGAGGGAGAGGGAGAGGGGAGGAGAGAGGGAGAGAGGGAGAGAGAGGGAGAGGGAGAGGGAGAGGGAGAGGGAGAGAGAGAGGGCGAGAGGGAGGGAGGGGAGAGAGGGGAGAGAGGGAGAGGGGAGAAGAGGGGAGGGAGAAAGCTCAGTCTGGCATCAAGGGTCAGCGTCTAGGGTCAGAGGTTGTTGTCTGGGGTCAAGTGTTAAGGTCCAGTGTCACAGGTCACAGTTTGGGGTCAAAGGTCAGCTTCCAGTGACATGGGTCGATGTCCATGGCCAGGATAATTTGTCTGGGGTCAGGGTCAGGGGTCATTGTCCCCCCCCGCTATGTCCGTCCCTTTCTCCTTCCCCCACCCGCCACTGGTCTGCGCCCCCTCCACCTTCTCCACTCCCCTCCTTACTTGGGAACAGTTGCTTGGTGGGTGCGGTGATCTGGGCCTTCTTGGATATCCTGTAGGCCACATCTGGGGTGGAGGTGGACTTCCTCTTGGGGCAGAAGCCTGTAGTTTTCTTTACTCCTATGGGAAGGGTGTGAAAGTCCAGTGCTCGCAGAACATCCACAGGGTCGGCTGGAGAGAGAGGAAGGAGAGAGGGTTGGTCAGTGGTCAGTGGGGGAGTCACCCCGAGACAAGATTCAAGATTCAAGATTCAATTTATTTGTCATTTGGACCCCTTGAGGTCCAAACGAAATGCCGTTTCTGCAGCCATACATTACAAACAAATAGACAGAAGATACAACATAATTTACATAAACATCCATCACATCGCTGTGATGGAAGGCCAAAAAAACTTATCTCTCCACTGCACTCCCCCCTCCGATGTCAGAGTCAAAGTCAAAGCCCCCCCAGCTGGCGATGGCGATTGTCCCGCGGCCATTAAAGCCACGCCGGGTGATGCAAGGTCGCACACCGGGTTCTTAATGTTTGAGCCCCCGGCGTGCGCTCGCAGAGTCCCGCGGCCGTTCCAAGCAGCGCGGGGCGGTGATGTCAGGCCCCGCTCCAGGAGCTCTTCGACCCCGCAACTCGGGCGGGAGAAGTCGCTGTTGCGGGAGCCCTGAAAAGCGGTCTCCCTCCAGGGACCCGCGGGCTCCCGGTGCCGCCGTCCGCCAGACCCGCAGTTGCAGCCTCCGAATCTCCGGAGGTCGGGCCGCAGCAGCAGCAGCAGCGCTCCACCACCGCTCCACCCGCTCCGGACTCTGCCAGCTCTGCGACGGTGGGGTGAGTCGTCGGCACCAGAGTCCCCGGTCTTCTCCTGTTGGAGGCCGCTCCTCGTTGCAGCCCCAACGACAACGGAGACCCGACAAAGAAAAGGTCGGGTCTCCCGTGCAGGGAGAGATTTTAAAAGTTACCCCCTCCCTCCCACACCCCCCCCACCCCCCCACACACACACACCCCACCAAAAAATAACAAAAAGTACATAGAAACATAGACAAAAAATAATAAAAACGCAGACGGGCTGCAGAGGCCGCTGCTGACGAGAGTCGCACCGCCCATCCCACCAAAACAACACACATCCCCCTCGCCCACCCTCCTCCCCTCTCCCTCATCCAGTCCCGGCCTCAATATTTGACCTTTTTCACCCAGAGTGTTGTGAATCTGTGGAATTCTCTGCCGCAGAAGGCAACTGGATGTTTTGGCCTCCGTTGTAGATAAATGTGAGGTTATGCATTTTGGTGGCAAAACCAGGAAAGCAGACTATTATCTATATAGTGGGAGACTAGGAAAAGGGGAGATGCAGCGAGACCTGGGTGTCATGGTACACCAGTCATTGAAAGTAGGCATGCAGGTGCAGCAGGCAGTGAAGAAAGGAGCGAATGGTATGTTAGCTTTCATTGCAAAAGGATTTGAGTATAGGAGCAGGGAGGTTCTACTGCAGTTGTACAGGGTCTTGGTGAGACCACACCTGGAGTATTGCGTACAGTTTTGGTCTCCAAATCTGAGGAAGGACATTATTGCCATAGAGGGAGTGCAGAGAAGGTTCGCCAGACTGATTCCTGGGATGTCAGGACTGTCTTATGAAGAAAGACTGGATAGACTTGGTTTATACTCTCTAGAATTTAGGGGATTGAGAGGGGATCTTATAGAAACTTACAAAATTCTTAAGGGGTTGGACAGGCTAGATGCAGGAAGATTGCTCCCGATGTTGGGGAAGTCCAGGACAAGGGATCACAGCTTAAGGATAAGGGGGAAATCCTTTAAAACCGAGATGAGAAGAAGAGTGGTGAATCTCTGGAACTCTCTGCCATAGAGTGTAGTCGAGGCCAGTTCATTGGCTATATTTAAGAGGGAGTTAGATGTGACCCTTGTGGCTAAGGGGATCAGAGGGTATGGAGAGAAGGCAGGTACGGGATACTGAGTTGGATGATCAGCCATGATCATATTGAATGGCGGTGCAGGCTCGAAGGGCCAAATGGCCTACTCCTGCACCTCATTTCTATGTTTCTATGCTTTCAAGAGAGAGTTAGATGTAGCTCTTAGGGCTAACAGAATCAAGGAATATGCAGAAAAAGCAGGAACGGATTTTGGATGATAAGCCATGATCATACTGAATGGCGGTGCTGGCTCGAAGGGCCAAATGGCCTAATCCTGCACCTATTGTCGATGTTTCCCATGGTGGAACAGATGCAAGGTGAATATCCCAGTCTAGATTCAGAGTGATACAGCGTAGAAACAGGCCCTTCGGCCCAACCTCCCCACACTGGCCAACATGCCCCACCTATACTAGTCCAGCCTGCCTGCGTTTGGTGATTACCCCTCCAAACCTGTCATATACATGTACCTGTCTAACTGTTTCTTAAATGTTGTGATAGTCCCAGCCTAAACAACCTCCTCTGGCAGCTTGTTCCATACACCCACCACCCTTTGTGTGGAAAAGTTACCCCTCAGATTCCTATTAAAACTTTTCCCCTTCACCTTAAACCTATGTCCTCTGGTCCTCGATTCCCCTACTCTGGGCAAGAGACTCTGTGCATCTACCCGATCTATTCCTCTCATGATTTTATACACCTCTATAAGATGCTAGCCTTTATAAATCAGATGGAGTTTAATGCAGAGCAGATAATGAAGAGGATTTCCAAAGTCTACAGAGTGATTTAGGCCATTTGGAAAAATGGGCTGAAAGATGGCAGATGGAGTTTAATGCTGATAAATGTGAGGTGCTACACCTTGGCAGGACAAATCAAAATAGGACGTACATGGTAAATGGTAGGGAATTGAAGAATACAGTTGAACAGAGGGATCTGGGTATAACCGTGCATAGTTCCTTGAAGGTAGAATCTCATATAGATAGGGTGGTAAAGAAAGCTTTTGGTATGCTAGCTTTTATAAATCAGAGCATTGAGTATAGAAGCTGGGATGTAATGTTAAAATTGTACAAGGCATTGGTGAGACCAAATCTGGAGTATGGTGTACAATTTTGGTCGCCCAATTATAGGAAGGATGTCAACAAAATAGAGAGAGTACAGAGGAGATTTACTAGAATGTTGCCTGGGTTTCAACAACTAAGTTACAGAGATAGGTTGAATAAGTTAGGTCTTTATTCTCTGGAGCGCAGAAGGTTAAGGGGGGACTTGATAGAGGTCTTTAAAATGATGAGAGGGATAGACAGAGTTGATGTGGATCAGCTTTTCCCTTTGAGAATAGGGAAGATTCAAACAAGGGGACATGACTTCAGAATTAAGGGACAGAAGTTTAGGGGTAACATGAGGGGGAACTTCTTTACTCAGAGAGTGGTGGCTGTGTGGAATGAGCTTCCAGTGAAGGTGGTGGAGGCAGGTTCATTTTTATCATTTAAAAATAAATTGGATAGGCATATGGATGAGAAGGGAATGGAAGGTTATGGTATGAGTGCAGGTAGGTGGGACTAGGGGAGATTATGGGCAAACTAAAAGTTGTTAGGCACGGACTGTAATTGTAGGGCCGAGATATAAAACATATTTTCCCCTCACCTTAAACCTATGTCCTCGGGTCCTCGATTCCCCTACTCTGGGCAAGAGACTCTGTGCATCTACCCGATCTATTACTCTCATGATTTTATACACCTCTATAAGATCACCCTCATCCTCCTGAGCTCCAAGGGATAGAGACCCAGCCTGCCAAAACTCTCCCTGTAGCTCACACCCTCGAGTCTTGGCAACATCCTTGTAAATCTTCTCTGTACCCTTTCCAGATTGACATCATCTTTCCTATAACATGGTGCCCAGAACTGAACACAATACTCCAAATGTATCATCGTGATCTCTATCAAACTGTTCCCTGCCAAGGAGTTATGGAGTCATACAGCATGAAAACAGGCCCTTCGGCCCAACTTTCACATGCCGACCAACATGCCCCATCCACACTAGTCCCACCCACCCAAGACCAAAAGAAATTGCAGACAATTGTGGACACAGCCAAGACCATCACACAAACCAACCTCCCTTCCGTTGACTCCTTCCAACGGGGAGGAGGTGGCTGATCTAGCACTCTGGTGCCAGGATAACAGCCTCCTCTTGAACATCAAAAAAAACAAAGGAGCTGATCGTGGACTTTAGGAGGGCACATCATCCGAGGACGTACACTCCATTGAGGATAAATGGGGATCCTGTGGATAGGGTGAACTGTTTTAAATATCTGGGAGTCCACATCTCTGAGGATATGACATGGGCATCACACGCCTCAGCACTCGTGAGTAAGGCAAGGCAGCGCCTTTACCACCTCAGGCAATTGAGGAAATTCAGAGTGTCTCCGAGGATCCTCCAGTGCTTCTACGCAGCGGCGGTGGAAAGCATCTTGTTCGGGAACATTACCATCTGGTTTGGGAATTGCTCTGCCAAGGACAAGAAGGCTCTGCAGAGAGTAGTGCGTTCGGCCGAACGCACTATGGGAACTTCACTCACCCCCCTGCAGGAACTATACAACAGGAGGTGCAACTCCAGAGCAAACAAAATCATGGGAGACCCCTTCCACCCCTGCAACGGACTGTTCCAGCTGCTACGGTCAGGCAAACGCCTCCGTTGCCATGCGTTGAGAACGGAGAGGTTGAGAAGGAGTTTCTTCCCAGAGGCAATTCGGGCTGTAAACGCCTATCTCACCAGGGACTAACTCTACTGAACGTTTTTCCTTCCATTATTTATTATGTAAAAGAATATGTGTGTTATGATTGTGGTTATAATTTGTTTGGTTGTTTTGTTGTTTGTCTTTTGCACAAAAGTCCGCGAGCATTGCCACTTTCATTTCACTGCACATCTCGTATGTGTATGTGACAAATAAACTTGACTTGACTTGACTTGACTTGACTTGACTTGACTTGATCTACACCTCACGCTGCCTCGGCAAGGCCAGCAGCATTATCAAGGATGAGTCGCATCCTGGCCACTCCCTCTTCCCCCTCTCCCATCAGGTAAGAGGGAGAACGCTGATAAATGTGAGGTGCTACACCTTGGCAGGACAAATCAAAATAGGACGTACATGGTAAATGGTAGGGAATTGAAGAATGTAGGTGAACAGAGGGATCTGGGACGAGAAATTGACGAGGGTAATGCAGTGGATGTTGTCTATATGGACTTTAGTAAGGCCTTTGACAAGGTTCCTCATGGAAGGTTGGTTAAGAAGGTTCAACTGTTGGGTATAAATGCAGGAATAGCAAGATGGATTCAACAGTGGCTGAATGGGAGAAGCCAGAGGGTAATGGTGGATGGCTGTTTATCGGGTTGGAGGCAGGTGACTAGTGGGGTGCCTCAGGGATCTGTGTTGGGTCCTTTGTTGTTTGTCATGTACATCAATGATCTGGATGAAGGTGTGGTAAATTGGATTAGTAAGTATGCAGATGATACCAAGATAGGGGGTGTTGTGGATAATGAAGAGGATTTCCAAAGTCTACAGAGTGATTTAGGCCATTTGGAAAAGTGGGCTGAAAGATGGCAGATGGAGTTTAATGCTGATAAATGTGAGGTGTTACACCTTAGCAGGACAAATCAAAATAGGACGTACATGGTAAATGGTAGGGAATTGAAGAATACAGTTGAACAGAGGGATCTGGGTATAACCGTGCATAGTTCCTTGAAGGTGGAATCTCATGTAGATAGGGTGGTAAAGAAAGCTTTTGGTATGCTAGCCTTTATAAATCAGAGCATTGAGTAAAGAAGCTGGGATGTAATGTTAAAATTGTACAAGGCATTGGTGAGACCAAATCTGGAGTATGGTGTACAATTTTGGTCGCCCAAAATATAGGTCTCTATTCCTTGGAACGCAAGAGGATGAGGGGTGATCTTATAGAGTTGTGCAAAATCACGAGAGGAATAGATCGGGTAGATACACATTCTCTTGCCCAGAATAGGGAAATCGAAGAGCAGAGGACTTACAGTAGGAGTCATGTGAAGGGGAAAAGATTTATTATGAATCTGCGGGGTAACATTTTCACACAAAGGGTGGTGGGTGTATAGAACGAGCTGCCAGAGGAGGTAGTTGAGGCTGGGACTGTCACAACATTTAAGAAACAGTTAGACAGGTACATGGATTGGACAGGTTTGGAGTGATATGGACCAAAAGCAGGCAGGTGGGACTAGTGTAGCTGGGACACGTTGGCCGGTGTGGGCAAGTTGGACCTGTCTCTACACTGTCTCACTCTATGACGAAACCAGCTTGCTTCTTTCTGCAAATAACTTGTTGTTCCACTTGTGGAGTTTCTCAGACATTGGCCTCTGTACCACGCCCAATGTTAGGAGAGTTTGCCAATGCCTATTGTAATGTGCGGAGAGTCTGTGTCCACAATGTATCACTCCTTGGCCATGACTCCATGTCTCCATGTCTCATTCAACATATGAAGAATATGAAAAGATGGCATGGATAACCATATAACAATTACAGCACGGAAACAGGCCATCTTGACCCTTCTAGTCCGTGCCGAACACGTATTCTCCCCTAGTCCCATATACCTGCGCTCAGACCATAACCCTCCATTCCCTTCCCGTCCATATAACTATCCAATTTATTTTTAAATGATAAAAACGAACCTGCCTCCACCACCTTCACTGGAAGCTCATTCCACACAGCCACCACTCTCTGAGTAAAGAAGTTCCCCCTCATGTTACCCCTAAACTTCAGTCCCTTAATTCTCAAGTCATGTCCCCTTGTTTGAATCTTCCCTACTCTCAGTGGGAAAAGTTTTTCCACGTCAACTCTGTCTATCCCTCTCATCATTTTAAAAACCTCTATCAAGTCCCCCCTTAACCTTCTGCGCTCCAAAGAATAAAGCCCTAACTTGTTCAACCTTTCTCTGTAACTTAGTTGTTGAAACCCAGGCAACATTCTAGTAAATCTCCTCTGTACTTTCTCTATTTTGTTGACATCCTTCCTATAATTAGGCGACCAAAATTGTACTAAGTCTACAGAAAGACTATAATGGTTGAGAGGACCCAGTGTAAACTAGTGAGGTTCCTTGCGACTTCTTAACCCAAGGTAAAAAAAACAAAAGGATTTTATTTTCCTTTAATATGAAGCAGGTTTTTGGTTTGAAACTCTGCTCTTTTTCCACTCATCTGGCTAAGTCGAGGCCAATTGAGGATCGGAGCCAACCCTGGCTGATTGGGAGCAGAAGAGAGTTTAGCCAGAAGGGGAGGTGGGAAGGAGGAGGGGGGACTTGGGGAGAGGTCATAGCAGCCGGCGGAGATGGTGGTGGCTCCATGCTATCTCAAGTATGTAAATAGGGACTGGGTCCAATTGAAACAGCAGGGAGCTGTGGCAGGGAGCCAGAACTATGTCTCACTGCATCCAGCCTGTCAAAGATGTTGCCTCTTCCCTCCCCTATCACCTCTCCCATCTCCTCACTCCCCTCCCCACCTCTCTCCCCTCTCCCTTCCCCTCTCCTCCCCTCCCCCTCTCCCCTCCTCTTCCCCTCTCCCCTCCCCCTCCCCTCTGCCCCGCCCATCTCCCATCCCCCTTCTCCCCTCTCTCCAGTCCTCCTCATCTCCCATCTCCCCCTCTTCCCCTCCCCTCTCTCCCTATAACCATATAACCATATAACAATTACAGCACGGAAACAGGCCATCTCGACCCTTCTAGCCCGTGCCGAACACATAATCTCCCCTAGTCCCATATACCTGCGCTCAGACCATAACCTTCCATTCCCTTCCCATCCATATAACTATCCAATTTATTTTTAAATGATAAAAACGAACCTGCCTCCACCACCTTCACTGGAAGCTCATTCCACACAGCCACCACTCTCTGAGTAAAGAAGTTCCCCCTCATGTTACCCCTAAACTTCAGTCCCTTAATTCTCAAGTCATGTCCCCTTGTTTGAGTCTTCCCTACTCTCAGTGGGAAAAGCTTTTCCACGTCAACTCTGTCTATCCCTCTCATCATTTAAAGACCTCTATCAAGTCCCCCCTTAACCTTCTGCGCTCCAAAGAATAAAGCCCTAACTTGTTCAACCTTTCTCTGTAACTTAGTTGCTGAAACCCAGGCAACATTCTAGTAAATCTCCTCTGTACTCTCTCTATTTTGTTGACATCCTTCCTATAATTAGGCGACCAAAATTGTACACCATACTCCAGAATTGGCCTCACCAATGCCTTGTACAATTTTAACATTACATCCCAACTTCTATACTCTATTCTATCCCTCCTCTCTCCCCTCTCTCCTCTTGCATCCCCGCTCTAATCCCCTCTCTTCCCCCCTCTCCAATCGGGCAGGAGGTAGAGAAGGGAGATGGGAGCAGGGCTGGTGAAGGTGTTGACAGCTACAGTGCTGTTTGGTGAGGTGCTAAGGGGGAGGCTGGCTGGAAAAAGCAGCCTCACTGTGTAAACCTGTGTTACGGAGCAGCCGTGGTGCGTTGGGAGAGCTGGGACACTGGGCAGAATTCCCAGCGCATGGATACCCGACTCTCCCAGTGAATTCCTTCGTTGCTGAACGGTATCCAGGCCCCACAGTTTAACCCACTGCGTTGCACGCTGCTGTCCCCAGCGACCTTTACAGACCGCTGCCCACTCACCCGACTGGGCTGGTACTCACTGGACATGCTTGCTATTGAGGGAGTGCAGCTTAGATTCACCTGGTTAATTCCCGGGATGTCGGTATAAGTATATGATGAAAGAATGGATCGACTGGGCTTATATGCACTGGAATTTAGAAGGATGAGAGGAATGCTTATAGAAACATATTAAATTCTTATGGGATTGGACAGGCCAGATGCAAGAAAAATGTTCCCTGATGTTGGGGGAGCCCTGAGCCAGGGGTCACAGTTTAATAATAAGGGGTCGGCCATTTAGGACTGAAATGAGGAAACACTTTTTCACCCAGAGAGTTGTGAATCTGTGGAATTCTCTGCCACAGAAGGCAGTGGAGGCCAATTCACTGGATGTTTTAGAAACATAGAAATTAGGTGCAGGAGTAAGCCATTCGGCCCTTCGAGCCTGCACCGCCATTCAATATGATCATGGCTGATCATCCAACTCAGTATCCCGTACCTGCCTTCTCTCCATACCCTCTGATCCCCTTAGCCACAAGGGCCACATCTAACTCCCTCTTGAATATAGCCAATGGACTGGCCTCGACTACCCTCTGCAGCAGAGAGTTAGAGAGATTCACCACTCTCTGCGTGAAAAAAGCTGTTCTCATCTCAGTTTTAAAACATTTCCCCTGCAAGCTGTCCCCAGTTCACTCCCCAATCATCGGGAGCAATCTTCCTGCATCTAGCCTGTCGCAACCCCTTAGAATTTTGTAAGTTTCTATAACAGCGCCAGAGAATCTCCTAAATTCTAGAGAGTCTAAACCAAGTCTATCCAGTCTTTCTTCATAAACAGTTTGTACATCCCAGGAATCAGCCTGGTATGGTATACCCTGAGATCTTTTAAAGACCTCCAAGTCCCCCTTAACCTTCTGACTCCAGAGACAAACAGGCTTATTCAGTTAATTCGGTACTAACTAGTTGGTTGAAATCCCTAAATGTAAAATTGTCCCTGATGTGTCTATAGGGTGTAGTTCCTTAATGTGCGGGAAAAATCACAGGTCGGCGATTTGAATCTCACCAATGCCTGTACAATTTTAACATTACATCCCTGCTTCTATACTCAATGCTCTGATTTATAAAGGCTAGCATACCATTCGCTTTCTTTACCACCCTATCTATATGAGATTCCACCTTCAAGGAACTATGCATGGTTATACCCAGATCCCTCTGTTCAACTGTATTCTTCAATTCCCTACCATTTACCATGTAGGTCCTATTTTGATTTGTCCTGCCAAGGTGTAGCACCTCACATTTATCAGCATTAAACTCCATCTGCCATCTTTCAGCCCATTTGGAAAAATGGCCTAAATCACTCTGTAGACTTTGGACTTTAACATAGAACAGTACAAGACAGGAACGGGTCCTTTGGCCCACAATGTTCGTGCTGTACATGATGCCTCCTTGATGGAATGACAGAGTTGACTTGATAGGCCAAATGGCCCAATTCTGATCCTTTGTGTTAAGAAGTCACAAAACCTTAGTGGCCACTTCATTGAAACATACCGAATACGGAAAGGCTTGGATAGAATGGCTGAGGAGACGATGTTTCCACTAGTGGGAGAGTCTAGGACCAGAGGGCACAGTCTCAGAATTAAATGTACGTTCCTTTAGGAAGAAGGTGCAGCAGACAGTAAAGAAAGCGAATGGTATGTTAGCTTTCATTGCAAAAGGATTTGAGTATAGGAGCAGGGAGGTTCTACTGCATTGCCCAACGCATCACCGGTTCCTCGCTCCCCTCCATTGAGTCTGTCCAAAGCAAGCGCTGTCTGCGGAGGGCGCTCAGCATCGCCAAGGACTGCTCTCACCCCAACCATGGACTGTTTACCCTCCTCCCATCCGGGAGGCGCTACAGGTCTCTCCGTTGCCGAACCAGCAGGTCGAGGAACAGCTTCTTCCCGGCGGCTGTCACTCTACTCAACAACGTACCTCGGTGACTGCCAATCACCACCCCCCCCGGACACTTATTATTATTTATTCAAATCATTTGCTATGTCGCTCTTCCAGGGAGATGCTAAATGCATTTCGTTGTCTCTGTACTGTACACTGACAATGTCAATTAAAATTGAATCTGAATCTGAATCTGAATTCCTTCTCTGCAGAGATGCTGCCTGTCCCGCTGAGTTACTCCAGCATTGTGTGTCTATCTTCAATTTAAACCAGCATCTGCAGTTCCTTCCTAAACTAAATTAAACCTGTGACAGACTCCTGGTAAAACAATGTACAATTCCCACTATATATTCCACACCATGTGCCGACAGTCATTTCTCAGTAACACAGAGGAACAGATTGCAAATGGACAATGCAGCAGTCTTTCAGCGCAATGCAAGAGAGCAGAATTCCAGGAATACAGTCTGATCCCCAACTGATTCTTTTTCCACATTCCCTCCGATCTGTCAACAACAATTCCCTGAGCGTGGAGATACAAGGAACTGCAGATGCAAAGATGAAAAAAAAGTCACAAAGTGCAGGAGTAAGTTGACCCCCAGCGGGTCAGATCAAAGATCCTATAGAGGAGCAAGCTAGTCCACTCGATGAAAAAGACCAAAGTACGGTCATGGGCAGATTCATGGGCAATTTTTGGCCCCATTTCCGTAACCGGCTTCCGTCTCCGCACCAAAGATCCCGTAGCGGAGCAAAGATACTAAAGATACACAGCAGCGCCTTTACTTCCTGAGGAGGCTCAAGAAAGCCCACCTGTCCCGTCCCCCCCAGATCCTGACCAACATATCCCGCTGCACCATCGGGAGCAACCTGACCACCTGCTTCACGGTATGGTACAGCAGCTGCACTGCTGCGGACAGGAAGGCACTACAACGGGGGGTGAAAACCGCGCAGCACATCATCGGTGCCCCGCTCCCTGCCATGGATGCCCTCCACCGAAAACGGTGTCTGAGACGGGCTGGGAAGATCATCAAAGACCCCTCACACCCCAACCATGGACTGTTTGCCCTCCTCCCATCAGGGAGGTGGTACAGGAGCCTCCGGTCACGTACTAGTAGGATGAGGAACAGCTTCTACAACAATACAATCACACTGCTG
>NW_026575904.1:17500-25921 GCF_028641065.1 Leucoraja erinaceus | reverse complement strand
TCTTCTTGTATCTGTAGTGATGTTCTGATTGAGTTTAGTTTTGAGACACAGCATGGAAACTTGCCCTTCAGCCCCTCTGTCCGTGCCGACCACACTCGTTCTGTTCTCTCACTTTCCCATCCGCTCCCTACACACTACAGGCAATTTATGGAGGTCCAGTAACCTACATCCCCACTCATTCGTGGCCACAGGGAGCGTGCTATCTCCACCCAGAGAGCACCCGAGGTCAGGATTGAACCCTGGTCTCCGGCACTGTGAGGCAGGCAGCAGCTCTAACATCTGTGTCACTGTGATTTGGGTGGTTTGGCTGTTTAAAACAATGTGAGTTTTGGGTTGAGGAGAACACAAACCAGTAGATGTGATAATAAAATGCTGAATTTACTCAGTTATTCCAATATTGAGTGTAATTATCTCCTGAGTTTCACACAAGGTAAACCCACCAGTCACCAGCCTCATCATCATCCAATTTCTTCTGCAATTTCAGTTTTCTCCAAATCAAACGGCACAGTTTGCACCAAGACCTTCACAACCTCTGGGAATAAATCACGTCCCTTCCAGTTCAATTCAGTTTAGTTCAGTGTCACGTTTCTGAGGTAAAGAGAAAAGCTTTTGCAGAATGCTAACCAGCCTGGAGAAAGACAAGTATCATTAATGCTATTCACAACTGAAGTTAGAATAGTTTCCAGTAACACATATTCAAGCAGATGACTATGTAATGTTTGAAATGTCTATGATAATGGCAAATGACAGAATCTGTTGTTTTGTAATTAATGGAACGGTGAATATTCTTGCCTGTTCATGCTCTAGTTGGCCCGATAGATCAAACTAATATTCAATTGCATCAGATCATGGTGGAGGTTGGACTTAGGAGGTCACCAATCAGCTGCATATGATCATCAAACTACTACAATTTGTCAAAGTAAGTCCAATATTGAGAGCAAATTTCTCCTCTGTCTCTGAATTTCACTCAAGGTAGAACCTCCAGCAAACATTTTCACAATCACTAGTTTTTCCCTCAGTCATTTGGTGTTCTCCAAGCACAACCTCACAGAGTTGTACCAAGATCTTCACAGCCTAGAGATATAGGCACGAGAGATACATTGTGTTCCATGTGTACACTGGCCCTATCCCCGACCTCTATCCCCATTACATTGATGATTGCATCAATGCTAGAATATATATCCACAATATGCAAACACAATCCATACCCAGAATTGTTTGGTCATGTTAGTGGAGTGGCACAAATTGACCCAGTTAGTCACCATCATAACTTGGAAATACATTGCTGCTCCTTCGTTATTTGTGGGGCCTACTTCTATCATTTGCATAATTTACTAAACACATCCATCAGTGGTGGAATAAGGATGGTCACATCCTCATGGGTTAAAACTGGAAGCCTAAACAAAGAGGCCCACATCCTAAACATAGATTTATCAGCAAAACTTCTGGAGGGAATCACAACGTGTAGCTCATCATCAACTCAGGAGTTAGTGTCGTCCTCATTGTGACAAGAAATCTAATCAGGCCCCTTCATTAATCCGGGTTAACAACTCATTTTCCCCATATTGCGTGAATTCTGCAGAGAAATACAATTCATTTTATTGCTGCTCAGCCTCTGTTTTAGATATTTTTCCACAGTTCCTGAATCTTTCTCTACATAATTCATCTCATCCCATTCTAAACATAGAAACATAGAAACATAGACAATAGGTGCAGGAGTAGAGGCCATTCGGCCCTTCGAGCCTGCACCGTTCGCCATTCAATATGATCATGGCTGATCATCCAACTCAGTATCCTGTACATGCCTTCTCTCCATGATCTTTTTAGTCACAAGGGCCACATCTAACTCCCTCTTAAATATAGCCAATGAACTGTGGCCTCAACTACCTTCTGTGGCAGAGAATTCCACAGATTCACCACTCTCTGTGTAAAATATTTACTTCTCATCTCGGTCCTAAAGGAGTTCCCCACTATCCTTAAACTGTGACCACTTGTCCTGGACTTCCCGAACATCGGGAACAATCTTCCTGCATTTAGCCTGTCCAACCACTTAAGACATTTGTAAGTTTCTATAAGATCCCCCCTCAATCGTCTAAATTCTAGCGAGTACAAGCCGAGTCTATCCAGTCTTTCTTCATATGAAAGTCCTGCCATCCCAGGAATTAGTCTGGTGAACCTTCTCTGTACTCCCTCAACTCCCTCCAGGGCGTAACACAGATCCTTCCTCTTTTACGCTGACGTTATCTCTCTTTACCAGTTACATTTAAAAGTAATTCCGCATGATTCTATTTATGTAATTTTCTAAATACATGAGAACAGAACATGGGGCATGGATGTTTATGTAAAATTGTAATTATGTTGTGTCTGGGTCTATTTGTGTGTAATGTATGGCTGCAGAAACGGCATTTCGTTTGGACCTCTAGGGGTCCAAATGACAATTAAATTGACTCTTGACTCTCTTGACTCTATAGTTGATGCATTTATTATAAGGATAGTAACTAACTGTTGTATTGTTGGTGTCTTGACCAAAAAGCGTGATTTTTAAATTATTGTTGCTTCTTCCACTGATTAAAAAATAAAATAATGGTGTTTCTCTCTGGTAAATGCTGCTCTATATTCATTAAAACATATTTCAATCTCCAACCTGGTTTGGTGTTTCCAGGTTCCAAAACAGTGTTTGAATATTTAAAATAATTTCTGCGATAAGACAATGTATTTTTGAATGTATGTAAGTAAAATGATGGCAAACAAATCTATTGTAGATGATGGTGATGTACCGTGTAGAATAGATAAGGGAGAAGATGTGGTGACACAAGAGTTTGTAGATTCTGGAAACACCAGCAAAGAGCAAACTGCTGGAGCGAATTTGTGGATCAGGAATCATCTGTGGAAGTAAATGGACAGATGGCCATTCGCAACTGAAGAAGGGTCACGATACACAGTCATCTGTACATTTACCTCGACAGACGCTGCCTGACCCATTGAGTCCCTCCAGCAGATTGTTTTTGTTTGTTTCAGGGAGAACAAGTCGGTGTGTCCAATTTTCAGCAGGTCTTTGAATTTTTAAATATGTGGATTAGGCAATATTGAACAGGCATGAATTGAAAATTATTTGGCAGACAGGAAACAGAGAGGAGACTTTGTTAGGGTGGCAGGTGGTGATGAATGATCCAGCATCAAGCCAGTTCTTGAGTCTGTTATTTTCAATGTTCATCTATGGTATTGACAAGGAAACAAATTTAATGTCTCTAAGTTTGATGACATGAAACTGAGAGTAAATCCAATCCAATCCAATCCAACTTTATTTGTTAAACACTTTAAAACAGCCAATGTTGACCAAAGTGCTGTACAGAAGAATAAACAAGACATCATAAACAGACACCATAACACCTCACATGAGGCGCAAAAATTACATATGAAATACAACAATAAATTAAAAGACATAAAACATCAGTAAAAATAATAGCCACGGAATAAAAGCAATCAAAAAATAATAAATTAAATCAAGTAAATAAATAAAGTCGACATCTTACTGGGTATCAAAGGCCACGGAGAAGAGATGGGTTTTAAGAAGTGATTTAAAAACAGAGAGAGACGAGGCCTGTTTAATGTGGAGAGGCAGATCGTTCCATAATTTGGGTGCCGACACAGCAAAGGCACGGTCCCCTCTGAGCTTCAGCTTAGTTTTAGGCCCACTTAGGAGCAGCTGATTATCTGACCTGAGAGAGCGGGCGGATGTATAAGGATGTAGAAGCTCGGATACGTAGGGCGAGGAAAGACCATTCAGGGATTTAAAAGCAAATAAAATAATTTTAAAATGGATCCTACACTGAATAGGCAACCAGTGGAGTGAGGCTAAAATGTGTGAAATGTGCCCATGTTTACGTGTGCCAGTTAAAAGACGTACATCTGCATTATGTACCATCTGGAGACGGGCGCTGGAAGACCCACTAACCCCCACATACAGTGCATTGCAGTAATCCAGCCGAGTGGTAACAAATGCGTGGATTACCGTCTCAAAGTGCTGCCTTGACAGAATTGGCTTTATTTTGGCCTCCTGCCTCAAATGGAAAAAGCTTGATTTAACAACAGCCTTGATCTGACTGCCAAACCGCTAGGTTTGTGATGCTTGGTCTGATATACTGGGCCAGGGAGCCCAGATCTACAGGCTGTGTAGATCCCAGTGGTGCCACCAAAAACCATTACTTCCGTCTTTTTATCATTAAATTTAAAAAGTTCAGAGCCATCCAGGCCTTTATGTCGTTGAGGCACTCAAGTAACAGTCCGACAGAGCGTTCATCCGTCTTTTTAAGAGGCACATAAATCTGACTGTCGTCTGCATAAAAGTGGAATGAAATTCCGTGCTTCCTTAGTATGGAACCAAGTGGCAGCAAATAGAGAGACAAGAGGAGAGGGCCAAGAACTGAGCCCTGTGGGACCCCCACACGAGAGAGTAGCAGAGGAGGATACAGAGACCCCAAGGCTGACACAGAAAGTTCGATCAGCCAGGTACGACCTGAACCACTCCAGTGCTATGCCCCTGATACCCACCCACTGCTTCGAACGTGAGATCAATATTTCATGATCCACTGTGTGAAAAGCAACAGTCAGATCTAAAATCACAAGGATAACACAGTCAACAAGGTCAGTAGCTAAAGAAATATCATTAAAATATCTTAAAAGGGCTGATTCGGTGCTGTGCAGGGTCTTAAAACCAGATTGGAAAACTTCTAGAATATTATGTTCTTCCAGAAAGGCCATTAATTGACTGTGCACGATCTTCTCCAGGATTTTTGAAAGAAAAGGCAGTTTGAAGATAGGCCTGAAATTTCCAAGAACTGCAGGGTCAAGAGCAGGTTTTTTAATCAGGGGTTGTACTACTGCATGTTTAACATTTTCAGGGACAACACCTGAGGACAGGCTGCTATTAATGACTGCAATAACAGATGGTCCTACAGTGGGGAAAACCTCTTTAAATAGTCGAGGAGGGACAGCATCGTTTGGAGAACCCTGAGGGCTTCAAATGACCAACAATCTCCAGTAAAAAGGAAAGGTTCACAGGCTTAAATTGGTCAAAGACAGCAGAGCAGGGGACAGAGATTGAGGGATCTTAAGCAGATGGTGGGATACATGGGAGAAGCAAAGAGGATGCAAATAGGTCATCATTGCACATACTCATCATTGCACAACAATAGATACTCTCATTCCCCCCATGTTCTTGCCATTTGTTATCCTCCAATAACCTTTAGACAACAAACAACAGGTTCAGGAGTAGAGGCCATTCGGCCCCTCCAGCCAGCACCGCCATTCAATGTGATCATAGCTGATCATCCCCAATCAATAACCCGTTCCTACCTTCTCCCCATATCCCCTGACTCTGCTATCATTAAGAGCCCTATCCAGCTCTCTCTTGAAAGCATCCGGAGAACCTGCCTCCACCGCCCTCTGAGGCAGAGAATTCGACAGACTCACAACTCTCTGTGAGAAAAAGTGTTTCCTGGTCTCTGTTCTAAATGGCTTACTCCTTATTCTTAAAATGTGGCCGTGGTGGAGGTTGGACTTAGGGGATCGCCAATCAGCTGCATATGATCATCAAACTACTACAATTTGTCAAAGTAAGTCCAATATTGAGAGCAGATTTCACCTCAGTTCTGAATTTCACTCAAGGTAGAACCTCCAGCAAACATTTTCACAATCACTAGTTTTTCCCTCTGCCATTTGGTGTTCTCCAAGCCCAAACTCACAGAGTTGTACCAAGATCTTCACAGCCTAGAGATATAGACACCAGAGATACATTGTGTTCCAGGTGTACACTGGCCCTATCCCTGAACTCTATCCCCATTACATTGATGACTGCATCGATGCTAGAAAATATATCCACAATATGCAAACACAATCCATACACAGAATTGTTTGGTCATGTTAGTGGAGTGGCACAAATTGACCCAGTTAGTCACCATCATAACTTGGAAATACATTGCTGGTCCTTCGTTATTTGTGGGGATTACTCCTATCATTTACATCATTTACTAAACACATCCATCAGTGGTGGAATAAGGATGGTCACATCCTCATGGGTTAAAACTGGAAGCCTAAACACTGAGGCCCACTGAGGTCCAAAAACATAGATTTATCAGCAACACATCTGGAGGGAATCACAACTTGCAGCTCATCATCAGCTCAGGAGTTAGTGTCGTCCTCATTGTGACAAGAAATCTAATCAGGCTCCTTCCTTAATCCGGGTTGACAACTCATTTCTCCATATTGTGTGAATTCTGCAGAGAAATACAATTCATTGTTATTGCTGCTCAGCCTCTGTTTTAGATATTTTTCTCCAGTTCTTGAATCTTTCTCTTCATAATTCATCTCATCTCTCCGTCCACCCCACACTGTCCGTCACTCTCACATTCTAAACATAGAAACATAGACAATAAGTGCAGGAGTAGAGGCCATTCGGCCTTTCGACCCTGCACCGTCGCTATTCGATATGATCATGGCTGATCATCCAACTCGGTATCCTGTACCTGCCTTTTCTCCATACCCCCTGATCTCTTTAGCCACAAGGGCCATATCTAACTCCCTCTTAAATATAGCCAATGGTCTGTGGCCTCAACTACCTTCCATGACAGAGAATTCCACAGATTCACCACTCTCTGTGTGTGAAAAAAAATGTTTTTCTCATCTCGGTCCTAAAAGATTTCCTCTTTGTCCTTAAACTGTGACCCCTTGTTCTAGACTTCCACAACATCAGGAACAATCTTCCTGCATCTAGCCTGTCCAATCCCTTAATCATTTTGTAAGTTTCTATAAGATCCCCCCTCAATCTTCTAAATTCTGGCGAGCACAAACCGAGTCTATCCAGTATTTCTTCATATGAAAGTCCTGCAATCCCAGGAATTAGTCTGGTGAACCTTCTCTGTACTCCCTCAACTCCCTCCAGGGCCTAACACAGATCCTTCCTCTTTTACGCTGACGTTATCTCTCTTTACCCATTACATTTAAAAGTAATTCCGTATAATTCTATTTATGTAATTTTTTTAAATACATGAGAACAGAACATGGGGCATGTGTGTTGAGGATGCATTTATTATAAGGATAGTAACTAACTATTGTATTGTTGGTGGCTTGACCAAAAAGCGTAATTTAAAATGTTTGTTGCTACTTCCCACTGATTGAAAAATATAATAGTGGTGCTTCTCTGTAGTAAATGCTGCTCTTTATTCATTAAAACATATTTCAATCTCCAACCTGGTTTGGTGTTTCCAGGTTCCAAAACAGTGTTTGGATATTTAAAATAATTTATGGGATAAGACAATGTATTTTTGAATGTATGTAAGTTAAATGATGGCAAACAAATCTATTGCAGATGATGGTGATGTACCGTGTAGAATAGATAAAGGAGAAGATGTGGAGACACAAGAGTTTGTAGATTCTGGAAACACGAGCAAAGAGCAAACTGCTGGAGCGAATTTGTGGATCAGGAATCATCTGTGAAAGTAAATGGACAGATGACCATTCGCAACTAAAGAAGGGTCACGATGCACAGGGTCATCGGTACATTTACCTAGACAGGCGCGGCCTGAACCACTGAGTTCCTCCAGTAGATTATTTGTGTTTGTTTCAGGGAGAACAAGCCGATGTGTCCAATTTTCAGAACGTCTTTGAATGTTTAAATATGTGGATTAGGCAATATTGAACAGGCATGAATTGAAAATTATTTGGCAGACAGGAAACAGAGAGGAGACTTTGTTAGGGTGGCAGGTGGTGATGAATGATCCAGAATCAAGCCAGTTCTTGAGTCTGTTATTTTCAATGTTCATCAATGGTATTGACAAGGAAACAAATTTAATGTTTCTAACTTTGATGACATGAAACTGAGAGTAACTAGGAGAAGCAAAGATGATGCAAAGAGGAACCAACCTTAAGTTATACATCTTTTGTAAATCTTGCTCAAAACAAAGTTAATTTTGTGAAATTCTTCAATTAGATAAACCCACAGGCAGATCTCATTCCACTCTCTGGCTATTGGGAAGACCAGACCCCTTTTTATTTGTGGAGAAAATAGAAAACAAATCACAAAAACATTAAGTAACATTCCAGGGCTAGAGCAACTGGAATCTTCAAATTGCTATTATTTTTCCCAAATACTGCAGATTGCCGCACTGGGCACAGGTGTAGGGATGCTCGCCAGTGTGGGGTTGCTGGTGCTCCAGCAGGCTGCTGGAATGGGTGAAGCCCTTGCCACACTGGGCACAGGTGTAGGGACGCTCGCCGGTGTGGATGCGCTGGTGCAACAGCAGGCTGCTGGAGGAGGTGAAGCCCTTGCCACACTGGGCACAGGTGTAGGGACGCTCGCCAGTGTGGGTGCTGTGGAGACAAGAGAAGCAGCGGCGGCGACTGTGGTTTCACATCCACTCCCTG
>NW_026575904.1:0-12500 GCF_028641065.1 Leucoraja erinaceus | reverse complement strand
ACTTCACCTCAACTAAATCTAAATCTCACCTCAAAAAATCTCACCCCAACTAAACCTCAACTAAACCTCGCCTCAACTAAACCTCACCCCAACTAAACCCCAACTAAACCTCAACTATACCCCACCTAAACCTCAACTAAACCCAAACTAAACCCCAACTAAACCTCAACTCAACTAAACCACAACTAAACCTCATCTAAACCTCAACTAAACCTTAACTAAACCCCACCTAAACCCCACCTAAACCCCAACTAAACCCCAACTAAACCCCAACTATACACTATTTATAGCCCCCTCCCCTCGGCCGTTGACAGCTGCAACCAGAACGTGGGTCACGTGGACAACTCCAGCCCACGGCGGGAAAGGCGCCAAAAGCCGTTGGTCGCGAGAGATGGAGGTGGGGGGGGGGGTGGGTGGTGGGGGGCGTCAACGTTGTCGTTGACGTCGAACCCGATGCCCCCACCCCCTCGCCCCGCCCCCGCCCCGCGACGAACGCAGTCCCTACCCCGGTGCCTGCGCCTGCGCCACTCTCCGCGTTCGCCCCCCCCGGCGAGGATGGCGGGAGACTCGCGACCAACGGCTTACGGCGCCTTTTCCCGCCGTGGGCTGGAGTTGTCCACGTGACCCGCGCTCTGGTTGCAGCCAACCCGCCGCTCACGTCACGTCACGCTAGCCGTCAACGGTCGGGGAATTCTATAAATAGTTTATAGTTGAGGTGGGATTGAGGTGGGGTTGAGTTGGGGTTCAGGTGGGGTTCGGTTTAGTTGGGGTTTAGTTGGGGTTCGGTTGAGGTGGGGTTGAGTTGGGGTTGAGGTGGGGTTGAGTTGAGGTGGGGTGGAGTTGGGGTTGAGTTGGGGTGGTGTTGGGGTTTAGTTGGGGGGGAGTTGGGGTTTAGTTGGGGTTTAGTTGGGGTTTAGTTGGGGTTTAGTTGGGGTTTAGTTGAGGTTTAGTTGGGGTTTAGTTGAGGTTTAGTTGGGGTTTAGTTGAGATTTAGTTGAGGTGAGGTTTAGTTGGGGTTTAGATGGGATTTAGTTGAGGTGAGGTTTAGTTTAGGGGAGGTTTAGTTTGAGGTGAGGTTTAGTTGTGGTTTAGTTGGGGTTTAGTTGAGGTGGGGTTTAGTTGAGGTTTAGTTGGGGTTTAGTTGGGGTTTAGTTGGGGTTTAGTTGAGGTGAGGTTTATTTGAGGTTTAGTTGAGGTTTAGTTGGGGTTTATTTGGGATTTAGTTGGGGTTTAGTTGCGGTGAGGTTTAGTTGAGGTTTAGTTGGGATTTAGTTGGGATTTAGTTGGGGTTTAGTTGAGGTGAGATTTAGTTGAGGTGAGGTTTAGATGGCGTTTATTTGGGGTTTAGTTGAGGTGAGGTTTAGTTGAGATTTAGTTGAGGTGATGTTTAGTTGGTGTTCAGTTGGGGTTTAGTTGGGATTTAGTTGAGGTTTAGTTGGGGTTTATTTGAGGTGAGGTTCTGTTGAGGTGAAGTTTAGTCGAGGCGAGGTTTAGTAGTGAACTGAGAGGTTTGGTTGATGTGAAGGGTTTGATTGAGGCGAGGGGTTTAGTCGAGGTGTAGGTGAGGTGAGGAGAAGTGGGTGTCTGAGCTCAGGAAGGGAGACCGAGGAGCTGCTGAAGGAGACGAGACCATGTCTGGGACGCAGTGCTCTGAGGTGCGACTTTCAAGATGCTGCTGCTCCTTCTCAGACCATCACAACCCCAGGAATTGGTGTCAGTAAGGATTGGATGAGTTCCTAGGGCTCTGGACTGGATCACTGACATTAATATTGATCTGGGACTGAGGCCATTGAGACCCTCATCCATCTAGTTGTCTGTCACCATCTGGCAACTTTCCCCAGCTGTGAAGAAAGACTATTTACCTGAAACATTCACTGAGTTTCTACCTCCACAGAAGCCCCCTGGCTTGCTGATTACCACCGACATTTTTTTTTAATAATAGTGGTTTTGCAGCAGCCACTGGGTGCTGCTCCTAGTTTAGATTAGATTAGATTAGATTTCTTTATTGTCATTCAGACCTTTCGGTCTGAACGAAATTATACTGACTTCAGTGTGGCAAAAGCCCATGATAGTCACTGTCTTCATTGTCCGAAATGTAGACGGTGATGTCTGTTGGCTGGAAGCTGACGCTGTCGACACTGGTTGGCAGGAAGCTGCAAACTTGAATCATGACAGACAACAATTTGGGTCTGGACCTGTCAGGCAGATCACTCCTGACCTGCACCCTAAATGCGGTTTCCTCTCATGGTTTATTACTGCTTTGAATCAATAATATTTTAATCTTGCTGAAATGCAATTACCAACTGATTTCTTTCAACCCTTGAAAAAAAATCACTATATTCTGAGTGAAGAAATATCTCATTGTTATCCTGAAGAAGTTACCTGTGAATTTTAAGTTGTGATTCAATATCATAGAAACATAGAAACATATAAATTAGGTGCAGGAGTAGGCCATTCGGCCCTTCGAGCCTGCACCGCCATTCAATATGGTCATGGCTGATCATCCAACTCAGTATCCCGTACCTGCCTTCTCTCCATACCCCCTAATCCTCTAAGCCACAAGGGCCACATCTAACTGCCTCTTAAATATAGCCAATGAACTGGCCTCAACTACCCTCTGTGGCAGAGAGTTCCAGAGATTCACCACTCTCTGTGTGAAAACAGTTCTTCTCATCTCTGTTTTAAAGGATTCCCCCTTATCCTTAAGCTGTGACCCCTTGTCCTGGACTTCCCTAACATCGGGAACAATCTTCCTGCATCTAGCCTGTCCAACCCCTTAAGAATAGTGTAAGTTTCTATAAGATCCCCTCTCAATCTCCTAAATTCTAGAGAGTATAAACCAAGTCTATCCAGTCTTTCTTCATAAGGCAGTTCTGACATCCCAGGAATCAGTCTGGTGAACCGTCTCTGCACTCCCTCTGTGGCAATAATGTCCTTCCTCAGATTTGGAGACCAAAACTGTACGCAATACTCCAGGTGTGGTCTCACCAATACCCTGTACAGCTGCAGTAGAACCTCCCTGCTCCTATACTCAAATCCTCTTGCAATGAAAGCCAACATACCATTCGCTTTCTTTACTGCCTGCTGCACCTGCATGCCTACCTTCAATGACTGGTGTACCATAACACCCAGGTCTCGCTGCATCTCCCCCTTTCCCAATCGGCCACCATTTAGATAATAGTCTGCTTTCCCGTTTTTGCCACCAAAATGGATAACCTCACATTTATCCACATTATACTGCATCTGCCAAACATTTGCCCACTCACCCAGCCTATCCAAGTCACCTTGCAGTCTACTAGCATCCTCCTCACAGCTAACACTGCCCCCCAGCTTAGTGTCATCCGCAAACTTGGAGATATTGCCTTCAATTCCCTCATCCAGATCATTAATATGTATTGTAAATAGCTGGGATCCCAGCACTGAGCCTTGCGGTACCCCACTAGTCACTGCCTGTCATTGTGAAAAGGAACCGTTTACTCCTACTCTTTGCTATCCTGGAATTGTCCTCTATTAAATAATTAAATTATATTTAAAAATCAGTTTTGGAATTAATATCTGATGATTACAGATTATACACCAAAGTGTATCAGGTACAATGTTTGTTTTTCCAGGATGCTGACCATTTCAAAGACATTGCCCTGCCCGACCAAGCTTCCAACCTCATCGTTCCCCAGCCCCGCATGGCCCGTTTTTACCTTCTCCCCAAAATCCACAAACCCGGCTTTCGCGGCAGACCCATTATCTCTGCTTGTTCGTGCCCCATCGAACTCATCTCCACATACCTTGATTCCATACTATCCCTCTTGGTCAAATCCCTTCCCACCTATGTTCTAGACACATCAGACACTCTCCGCCGGCTCCGCGCATTCCACTCTCTAGGCCCTCACCCCCTCATCTTCACCATGGATGTCCAGTCACTCTACACCTCCATCCCCCACCAGGATGGCCTCAAAGCCCTCCGGTTCTTCCTCGACCAGAGGAGCAACCTATACCCAGCCACTGACACTCTCCTCCCCCTAGCGGAGTTGGTTCTCATCCTCAACAACTTTACGTTTGACTCCTCCCATTTCCTCCAAACACAAGGCGTAGCTATGGACACACGCATGGGCCCCAGCTACGCCTGCCTCTTTGTCGGGTACGTTGAACAATCCTTGTGCAATACGTACCAGGGCCCCATCCACGACCTCTACCTCCGTTACCTCCTGCACACACACACAACTGACTGACTTCATCCACATCACCACCAACTTCCATCCGCCACTCAAATACACCTGGACCATTTCCGACACCTCCCTGCCATTCCTTGACCTCACCATCTCCATCGCAGGGGACATACTTCTGACCGACATACACCAAAAAAACCCACGGACTCACATGGTTATCTGGACTACACGTCTTCCCACCCTGCCCCCTGTAAAGACTCCATCCCCTACTCCCAATTCCTCCGCCTACGCCACATCTGTTCCCAGGATGAGACGTTCCACACCAGGGCATCGGAAATGGCCTCACTCTTCAGGGAACTGGGATTCCCCTCCGCCACCATAGATGAGGCTCGCACCAGGGTCTTTTCCATACCCCGCAACACTGCTCTCTCTCCCCATCCCCGCACTAGCAACAAGGGCAGAGTCCCCCTAGTCCTCACCTTTCACCCCACCAGCCGGCAAATACAACAAAATATCCTCCGCCATTTCCGCCACCTCCAACGTGACCTCACCACTCGCCACATCTTCCCATCTCCCCCCATATCTGCCTTCCGCAAAGACCGCTCTCTCCGCAACTCCCTTGTCCATACTTCCCTTCCCTCCCGTACCACCCCCTCCCCTGGCACGTTCCGTTGCAACCGAAAGAAATGCAACACCTGTCCCTTCACCTCCCGCCTCGACTCCATTCAAGGACCAAATCAGTCGTTCCAGGTGCGTCAAAGGTTCACCTGTATCTCCTCCAACCTCATCTACTGCATCCGCTGCTCTAGATGTCAGCTGATTTACATCGGAGAGACTAAGCAGAGGTTGGGCGATCGTTTTGCCGAACACAACCCCTCAGTCCGCAATAACCTTCCTGAACTCCCGGTGGCTCAGCACGTCAACTCCCCCTCCTATTCCCAATCCGACCTCTCTGTCCTGGGCCTCCTCCATTGACAGAGTGAGCAACACCGGAAATTGGAGGAACAGCCTGGGTTGCTTGCGTCCGTGGCATGAACATTGAATTCTCCCAATTTTGCTAGCCCTTGCTGTCTCCTCCCCTTTCTTAACCCTAGAGCTGTCATATCCCATGCCCCCGCCCTCGGGCTCCTCCTCCTCCCTTTTTCCTTCCTTCTCCCCCCCACCCCCTATCAGTCTAAAGAAGGGTTTCGGCTCGAAACGTCGCCTATTTCCTTCGCTCCATAGATGGTGCTGCACCCGCAGAGTTTCTCCAGCATTTTTGTGTATTTCAAAGACATTGCTGGCTATTTTTCCAAGGAAGAGTTTGAAGAAATAAGTGACTAGGAGAAGCTTCGTTATAAGAACATGAAGCGGAATTATGAAGCCATACTTGCCTTTGGTTTGTACAAAATATCATATCCCTTTTTTCCCCTTTTCTATTGTTGCATGCTGACATGATTTCCCCCCCATTTGAAAATTAAATAGATATGTGCTTTCTGAGACCGTCCTTGGTTAGATCGTTCCATTTCACCCCACAGGTATACTTTGACAATATAACCATATAACCATATAACAATTACAGCACGGAAACAGGCCATCTCGGCCCTACAAGTCCGTGCCGAACAATTTTTTCCCCCTTAGTCCCACCTGCCTGCACTCATACCATAACCCTCCATTCCCTTCTCATCCATATGCCTATCCAATTTGATTCAGGATATTGCTGTTCTTTGATAACATAACTTCTATTAGTTTCTTCCTGAACACTCACAGCTTGTGATCTCGGTGTCTGAAGTCAATCCTTCAAGGATAATCAATTAATTAATGTATTAATTGATTAATGAATGAGTTCATTGGCCAAGTAATCACATACAAGGAATTTGCCTTGGTGAATTTACAGGCATTTGGGTGGGCAAGGGTTAATTGGAGATAGTCAGCATGGTTTTATACGTTGGAGATCGTGCCTGACAAATCTGATAGATTTTTTTGAAGACTTGAGTAAAATGGTTGATGAAAGCAGAGCTGTAGATGTTGTGTACACGGACTTTATAACAAGAGGAATCGAATATAGGAGCAAAGAGGTCCTTCTGCAGTTGTACAGGGCCCTAGTGAGACCACACCTGGAGTATTGTGTGCGGATTTGCCCTGTTGGCCTTCATAACAAGTGGAGTTGAGAATAGGAGCAAAGAGGTCCTTCTGCAGTTGTACAGGGCCCTGGTGAGACCACACCTGGTGTATTGTGTGCAGTTTTGGTCCCCTAATTTGAGGAAGGACATTCTTGCAATTGAGGGAGCACTACGTAGGTTCACCATGTTAATTCCCGGGATGGCGGGACTGCCATATGTTGAGAGAATGGAGCGGCTGGGCTTGTACACCCTGGAATTTAGAAGGATTAGAGGAGATCTCATTGAAACGTATAAGATTATTAAGTGTCTGGACACGCTAGACGCAGGAAACATGTTCCCGATGTTGGGGGAGTCCAGAACCAGGGGCCACAGTTTATGAATAAGGGGTCGGCCATTTAGAACGGAGACGAGGAAACACTTTTTCTCACAGAGAGCGGCGAGTCTGTGGAATTCTCTGCCTCAGAGGGTGGAGGCGGGTTCTCTGGATGCTTTCAAAAGAGAGCTAGATAGAGCTCTTAAAGATAGCGGAGTCAGGGGGTATGGGGAGAAGGCAGGGACGGGGTACTTATTGGGGATGATCAGCCGTGATCACAATGAATGGCGGTGCTGGCTCGAAGGGACAAATGGCCTCTACCCCTGCACCTGTTGTCTATTGATTTCAGTAAGACGTTCGACAAGGTTATGCATGGTAGGCTGCTCTGGAAGGTTAGATCGCATGGGATCCAAGGAGAGATAGCTGAATGGATAGAAAATTGGCTCCATGAAAGGAAGCAGAGGGTGATGGTAGAATGTTGCTTCTCAGACTGGAGTCCTGTGACTAGTGGTGCGCCTCAGGGTTCAGTGCTGGGCCTGTTACTGTGTGTCATCTACATCAATGATTTGGATGAGAACATACAGGGCAAGATTCGCAGGTTTGCTGATGATACAAAAGAGTGATTTTGCAGAAAGGGAAGATGGTTGTGAACGATTGCAGTAGGATCTGGATCGATTGGCCAGGTGGGTGGAGGAATGGTTGATGGAATGTAATACAGAGAAGTGTGAGGTTTTTGGGACGTCGAACAAGGGCAGGACTTACACAGTGAATGGTCGGTGTCTGGGTAATGTTGTAGAGCAGAGGGATCTAGGAGGTAGACAAAAATGCTGGAGAAACTCAGCGGGTGCAGCAGCATCTATGGAGAGAAGGAGATAGGCAACGTTTCGATCCGAAACCCTTATTCAGTCTGAAGAAGGATTTCAGCCCGAAACGTTGCCTATTCCCTTCGCTCCATAGATACTGCTGCACCCGCTGAGTTTCTCCAGCATTTCGGTCAACCTTAGATTTTCCAGCATCTGATGCAGTTCCTTCTTAAACACAGAGGGATCAAGCAGTACAGGTGCATGGCTCCATGAAGGTCGAGTCGCAGGTAGATGAGGTGGTCAAAAAGGCCACTTTGGCACTTTGGCGTTCGTCAGTCAGAGTATTGAGTCTTGAATTTGGGAGGTCATGTTGCAGTTGTATCAGACGGTGATACAGTATTTAGAATAATGTGCTCAGTTATGGGCACCATATTATAAGAACTATATTGTGAAGCTTGAACGGGTTCAGAAACGATTTCCGATGATGTTGCCAGGACTAGAGGGAGTGAGCTCTAGGGAGAGGTCGGGTAGGCTGGATCTGTATTCCATGGAGCATAGGAGGATGAGGCTAAATCTTGTGCTGGCCAAGCTAAAGAACATCACGACCCCCCTGCTGGACCCTCTACAGTTTGCATATCGGCCCAATATTATTTAACTTCATTTAACTTTCTGGTGTAAAAAGAAAAATTAACAATAGATCTGTGGATGATGCAGTCAACCTGGGCCTGCATTTCATCCAGCAGCACCTAGACCGCCAGGGGACCTTTGCGAGGATCCTGTATGTTGATTTTAGCTCCGCAATCAACACCATTGTGCCAGAGCTACTACACTCCAAACGTTCCGATTTGACTGTGCCTGAACCCCACTGAACCAGTCTTCCTGCATCTAGCCTGTCCAACCCCTTAACAATTTTGTAAGTTTCTATAAGATCCCCCCCAATCATCTAAATTCGAGTGAGTACAAGCCGAGTCTATCCAGTCTTTCTTCATATGAAAGCCCTGCCATCGTTCCCGATGTTGCGGAAGTACAGAACAAGGGGTCACAGTTTCAGGATAAGGGGGAAATATTTTAGGACCGTGATGAGAAAAACATTTTCACACATAGAGTGGTGACTCTGTGGAATTATCTGCCACATAAGGTAGTTGAGGCCAGTTCATTGGCTATATTCAAGAAGGAATTAGATGTGGCCCTTGTGGCTAAAGGGATCAGGGGGTATGGAGAGAAGGCAGGTACAGGATACTGAGTTGGATAATCAGCAATGATCATATTGAATAAGTCAGTAGTAATTGGAGAAATAAACCCTCAAAATGTCAGATGAATAGATTTTTGACTACACGGGAAAAATCTCTACCGGAATATGTAAAGATTTTACCGTTAACGCGTCGTTTTTCATTTTTGCGAAGATGTGATTGCACACACACACACAAATAAATACACATCCAAGATCAGACTTTTAATAGGTACTAGACCACGTGGGACTCGTTGGGTCCCGTCCCTCCAACGCGCGGTGGCGGGGTGGGGCAGACTGCGGCGTCACACACACACTAACCACACCCCCCAGACACACACACACTGATCACCCCCCCCCACACACACACACACACACACTAACCACCCCTAAATATTATATTAATATTATTCATTCGCTCCTTTATCCCTTCCCCGCACTATCCACTCACGCATAGCCCCCAACTCGCAGGCGAGTCTGAAGAGGGAGAGCGAGGGGGTTGTAGAGAGAGGGCAGAAAGCGAGGGAACAGGCAAAGAGAGATAGGAAGAGAGAGAGAGACGCAGAGCGAGAGAGATGCAGAAACAGAGAGAGGGGCAGAAACGGAGAGAGAGGGGCAGAGAAAGAGGGGCGGAAACAGAGAGCAAGGGGGTGAGGGGGGGAGGGGCGGGCGAGATAGCGGGGGAGAGAGGGGTAGAGAGAGGTGGATATAGAGGGGAGTATACGCGCGGGGGTTGGGGGAGGGGTAGAAAGACGGGGAGAGCGGGGGGGTTGGAGGGGAAAGATAGGGGAGGGGGCATGGGGCAGAGGGGTTAGAGAGTGGGAGAGAGAGAGGGGGAGAGGCGGGTGACGAGGGGGAGAGAGGAAGTGGAGAGAGGGTGGTAGACACCGTGGGGAGAGAGTGGTAAGAGTGGAGGGGTGAGAGGAGAGAGGGGGGGAAAGGAGACAATAGACAATATGTGCAGGAATAGGCCATTTGGCCCTTCGAACCAGCACCGCCATTCAATGTGATCATGGCTGATCATCTCCAATCAGTACCCCGTTCCTGCCTACCCCCAAATATACCCTGACTCCGCTATCTTTAAGAGCCCCATCTAGCGCTCTCTTGAAAGCATCTAGAGAACCGTCCTCCACCGCCCTCTGATGCAGAGAATTCCACAGACCAGATTCAGATTCAGATTCAATTTTAATTGTCATTGTCAGTGTACAGTACAGAGACAACGAAATGCATTTAGCATCTCCCTTGAAGAGCGACATAGCAAACGGTTTGAATAAAAATAATAATAAGTGTCGGGGGGGGGGGGGGGTGATTGGCAGTCACCGAGGTACGTTGTTGAGTAGAGTGACAGCCGCCGGAAAGAAGCTGTTCCTCGACCTGCTGGTTCGGCAACGGAGAGACCTGTAGCGCCTCCCGGATGGTAGGAGGATAAACAGTCCATGGTTGGGGTGAGAGCAGTCCTTGGCGATGCTGAGCGCCCTCCGCAGACAGCGCTTGCTTTGGACAGACTCAATGGAGGGGAGCGTGGAACCGGTGATGCGTTGGGCAATTTTCACCACCCTCTGCAATGCCTTCCGGTCGGAGACAGAGCAGACTAACAACTCTCTGTGAGAAAAAGTGTTTGCTCGGCTCGGCTAAAGTAGAGATAATTTAGAAGATTGAGGGGGGATCTTATCGAAACCTACAACATTCTTAAGGGGTTCGACAGGTTAGATGCAGGAAGATTGTTCCCGGTGTTGGTGAAGTCCAGAACACGGGGGTCACACAGTTTAAGGATAAGGGGGGAGTATTTTAGGACCGAGATGAGAAAAAATATATATTCACACAGATTCCTGTGGAATTCTCTGGCACAGAAGGTAGTTGGGGCCAGTTCATTGGCTATATTTAAGAGGGAGTTAGATGTGGCCCTTGTGGCTAAAGGGATCAGGGGGTACGGAGAGAAGGCAGGTATAGGTTACTGAGTTGCATGGTCAGCCATGATCATATTGAATAGCGGTGCTGGCTCGAAGGGCCGAATGGCCTCTACTCCTGCACCTGTTTTCTATGTTTCTAAGTTTCTATGTTATGAGGCTTCTATGCATGCTGAACACTCTGGATTCATAATGTAAGACTCAGGACTGGCCATACACCCCAAGTGTCCTATTTTGGGTCCAACGCCGGATTGACTGGTTCAATGTGTTGAGCGTTTTTGTATTTGTGAAATTAAATGTCCGTTATGTAAGAAGGACATATTTAATGTCCGCTGCGGAGGACAAATAGGTTTGTCTTCAGAATGTGAATGTTGATCTTCAACTGTCCAATGTGTATGTCTACTAGCACCAGGTCCAGGCCCAAATAGTTGTCTCAGACAGATGGTTTTGTGATGTTGTGGTTTGGACCAGTGATGACGTCAGAGGGGGGAGAGAGAGAGAGGGTGAGGGATTTCCGTTTTGATTTGGGGAGCGCCTACAATCTGGGCAAAACCATTTTTTTGGGTGTTTCATAGTTTTCTGGCAATTTCAGGCATTTAAAATGCAACCTCGAAATAGGACACTTTTGCACACACGTGATCATTTTCCCGCTTTCCCCCTCCTGACAGTTGCACCATTACTGTTCATCCTGGTCATTCTCTGACATTTTTGGGAGGACTGGTAAAATATTGGCCAACAGGCTCTGGTAACATGCCTACATTGAAGAACTGAGTAGCAGCAGCTACAGCATCTGTCCACAAAGTATGATTCCCCACATACCCCTCTCTCTCTCTCTCTCTCTCTCTCGTCTCTCTCTCTCTCTCTCTCTCTCCCTCTCTCTCTCTCTCTCTCTCTCTCTCTCTCTCTCTCTCTCTCTCACTCTCTCTCTCTCTCTGTGAGTCAAAAATTGAATCCGTCGGTTTATTCTTTGTCTTAGTGGAACGACGTGGTGTTGCTGTTGGGTGAAAATGTGGAAATGGGGGCGGTGATACAATCAATACAACAATACAATCAGTTTTATTCGTCACATTGTACATAAAGTGGAAGTGAAATGAATTTGTCAGCAGCGGTACAATGAGAAAAAAACACACAATTCACAATAAAAATGTAACACAAACATCCACCAGAGCATTCATCACTGTCCTGGAAGGCACAACATTTGGCCAGTCCTCCTCCATTTCCCCCCGTGGTCGGAACCAGAGTCCAGAGTCAGTCCAGGATCGGCTCTTCCTCACCGTAGACCGCGGCTTTAGGTTGGTGTGGGCCGCAGGCCGGCGGTGGAGATTTAAAGTCCCCGCCGCAGCCAGAAGCACCGCAGACTGCGGGGCAGGCGGTAGAAGCTTCCCTCCCTCCAGGGGTGATGGTAAGTCCACGCCGGGTCCGCCGTACAAGTTGGCCGCGGGCCGGCAGTGATGACTTATTCTTCTCCCGGGTCCCTCACGAGGGATCCCGGTCTGTAGACGCCGCGCCCAGCTGGAGCGTGCATACCACGGCTTCTGGGCTGCCGGCCTGCCGGCCGGACCAACTAAACGGAAGCGCTCAACCCGGGACAGGTCGGGGGGGGGGGGGGGGGGGCAAGCGAGCCCCAGCGAGGTCGTCACCTGCTCCACTCCGAGAGTCCCCACGCGGGCCCTCCGCGGAATCCCGCGTCTCTGGAAAGGCCGCCCGCATCACCTGCTGTTAGGGCCCATGGGGAGGTGACCTGGAAAAAGACGGGCCTCTCCGTGTAGGAGTCGACCGAAACGGTTTTCCCCCTTCCCCCCCCACCCCCTCCTTAACCCCCCACCATCCCCCACACACCTCCCCACACCCCCCGCCCCACCACACACCCCACACCACCTCAACACCACCTCCACACCACCCTCACACCATCGGGCCCACACCCCCACCAAACCACGCCCACACACCGCCCCTACACACCCCCCACCCACACCCACCCCCCCAC
>NW_026575903.1:0-26001 GCF_028641065.1 Leucoraja erinaceus | reverse complement strand
AACAGATGTCATCGAGTTGCTGCTGCTCAGGTTCGCAAAAAAAATTAACACGGTTCCTTATGGAGCACCATCTCTACGCCACCTGCGCAGATGTGGACGTCTGGAGGGCACTCAGACTCCATGACCTCCCACTTCTGACATCCAGAACAGTAAACTGCCCTGGACCTCATTCTCCCCCTTATCCAAAATACAATAAAGCCTTTTACCCCGGGATACAAGCGCGGGGCAATCAGCTTGCTTCCTCTGTCCTCTTCCTTTTACCACCACTGGTCAAGCGAGGGGCCAACTTTCCTGTCTACTACATGTAAATACATTTTAGTAAAATAAACACACTAAGTACACCACATACCTCAGCTAAAATGATGATTTGTACCACTCTTACAAACTCACGGAGCGAACCTGTTCCTCCTCTCCAACCAACCCACCCCGATATCTTTTCTGATCGGTGAAATAATAAAAAGTTATGACATGTTTAAACAAAATCATGAATTCAACTGATATGGGTCCTTCCCTCAAAGCCTGTCCTCACCATGATGAGGTAACGCGGAAGACGCCCCTTAAAGGGGGGGGGGGGGGGGGGGGGGGGGGGGGAACTAACGACCGAAGCCCACTTAAGGGGGGGGGGTGGTAGGGCCAGTGGTATTAAACCCCCAGATGCCGGAAAAAGACATTATTGGCGGCTCCACTCTGGCAGACCGGTGAGTGAGAATTGAAGTCAGAACTTTGATTCTCTTTTTGACTCGCCGGTGTGAACTGACATGTTTCTGTGCGATGTCTGATTGAACTGTGCCTGTCTGAGTGAACTGAATTGGTAGGCACTGTCCCCATGAGTGAACTGAATTGGTTAGCCCTGCACTATGCTTGACTTTGAAACGAATGAAAAAAAATGGATTGAATTGGTTGGTCCTGCACCTGTTCTTGAAAACTTGGAAATGAAATGAAAGATTTTGTTCTTGGCCCTGCACTGTGCTTGACTTGATAATGAAATTGATTTGAAAAATTCTTGCCCTCTGCACGGTGCTCCGCTTGCTCCCTTGAAAGACGATCAATGGATTTTGTTCTTGGCCCTGCACTGTGCATGTCTGATAAGTACAGGCATTTTTGTTCTTGGCTCAATGCACTGTCGCTTGACTTGAAATGAATGGATTTTGTTCTTGGCACCTGCACAATGTGCTTGACTTGAATTAAGATGGATGTTGGTTTATGGCCCTGCACTGTATGCTTGACTGAAATGGACGTGGACTTTATTGTTGCTGTTTTGGCCCAGCACTGTGCTTGACTTGGAAGGGAATGGATTATGCCTGTTGGCCCAGCACTGTGCGTTGACTTGAAAGGAAATGGGTTGTGTGTGGTTTCGTGGCCCTGCCAACCTGTGCTGGAGTCGGTTGCGAATCGTAATTGGGACTTGAATGGGGTGTTGGCCCTGGGCAATATGTGCGGCTTTTGATTTGTAATGGAATGGATTGAATTGATGGGGGTTGGCCTCTGCACTACGTGCTTTAACCCATTATAATAACCTATCACAATTACAGCACGGAAACAGGGGCCATCTCGACCCTTCTAGTCACAGTGCCGAACACATAACATGCTCAAGGACGCCCCTAGTCCCATAATTATACCTGCAGGTCAGACCATAACTGTCAATTCCCTTCCCGTCCATATAATAGCCATTATTTATTTTTTAAATGAATAAAGAAAACGAAAACCTGCCCTCCCACCAACCTTCACTCGGAATCTCATTCCACCACAGCCACCCACTCTCTGAGTAAAGAGACTTCCCCCTCATGTTAGCTCAAGGGAGGGACCTAAACTTTTGGGTCGTCCCCTTAATTCTCAAGTCATGTCCCTGTGTTTGATCTTGGCTCCCTACTCTCATGTAAAAGCGTTTCCACGAGCCACCCAAAAGCTTTTCCAAAGAAAATACAACACAAATCCTCACAACCAACTCACTCTGTCTATCCCTCTCCTCATTTTAAAAACCTCTATCAAGAAGTCCCCCCTTAACCTTTCTGTGCTCCAAAGAATAAAAGCCATAACTTGTTCTAACCTGTCTCCTGTAACTTAGATTGCTGAAACCCAGGCAACATTCTAGTAAATCTATATATCAATAATAGAAATACAGATTGATTAGTGGGGGCCATTTGAAAAAATGGGCTGAAAGATGGCAGATGGAGTTTAATGCTGATAAATGTGAGGTGCTACACCTTGGCAGGACAAATCAAAATAGGACGTACATGGTAAATGGTAGGGAATTGAATAATACAGTTGAACAGAGGGATCTGGGTATAACCGTGCATAGTTCCTTGAAGGTGGAATCTCATATAGATAGGGTGGTAAAGAAAGCTTTTGGTATGCTAGCCTTTATAAATCAGAGCATTGAGTATAGAAGCTGGGATGTAATGTTAAAATTGTACAAGGCATTGGTGAGGCCAATTCTGGAGTTTGGTGTACAATTTTGGTCGCCCAATTATAGGAAGGATGTCAACAAAATAGAGAGAGTACAGAGGAGATTTACTAGAATGTTGCCTGGGTTTCAAAAACTAAGTTACAGAGATAGGTTGAATAAGTTAGGTCTTTATTCTCTGGAGCGCAGAAGGTTAAGGGGGGACTTGATAGAGGTCTTTAAAATGATGAGAGGGATAGACAGATTTGATGTGGGCAAGCTTTTCCCTTTGAGAATAGGGAGGATTCAAACAAGAGGACATGACTTCAGAATTAAGGGACAGAAGGTTTAGGGGTAATATGAGGGGGAACTTCTTTACTCAGAGAGTGTTAGCGGTGTGGAATGAGCTTCCAGTGGAAGTGGTTGAGGCAGGTTCATTGGTATCATTTAAAAATACATTGGATAGGCATATGGATGAGAATGGAATGGAGGGTTATGGTATGAGTGCAGGCAGGTGGGACTAAGGGAAAAAAATGTTGTGTCGGCACGGACTTGTAGGGCCGAGAGGGCCTGTTTCCGTGCTGTAATTGTTATATGGTTATTATATGGTTATATGGGGTTAAGATCGCCTCTGTAACTCTCTCTGCTATTTTGTTGACAATCCTTCCTAGTAATTAGGCGAACCCACAATTGTACAACCAGTACTCCAGAATTGGGCTCACCAATGCCACTTGTACAATTTTAACATTACATCCCAACTTCTTATACTCAATGCTCTGATCTTTTATAAAGGCCAGCACACCAAAAGCTTTCTTTTACCAACTCTATCTACATGAGATTGCCACTTTCATGGAACTGTAACAGTTTATTCCCAGATCCCTCTGTTCACCTACATTCTTCAATTCCCTTTCCATTGACCATGGACGTCCTGATTTTGATTTGTACTTTAACTAACCTGACAAGACATGAATTTAGCACCCTTACTAAAACTTTAATCATCCGAACCCATTAAACTTCTCTCCATCTGCCATCTTTCCAGTCCCAACTCGTTCCAACTGGCAGAAATCTCCTCTGTAGAACTTTGAAACTCTATTCATTACCCGCAAACTTCTCCCACCTATCTTAGTATTATCTGCATACTTACTAATCCACAATTTACGCACACTATCATCCAGATCATTGATGTACATAACAAACAACAGTGGACCCAACACAGATCCCTGTGGCACCCCCACTAGTCACTGGCCTCCAACCTGACAAACAACCATCCACCATTACTCTCTGGCATCTCCCATTCAGCCACTGTTGAATCCATCTTGCTTCTCCTCCATTAATCCCCAACCCTTGAACCTTCTTAACCAACCTTCCATGATGAACCTTGTCAAAGGCCTTACTGAAGTCCACATACACAACATCCTCTGCTTTACCCTCATCAATTCCCCGAGTAACATCTTCAAAAAATTCAAGAAGATTAGTCAAACATGACCTTCCAGGCACAAATCCATGTTGACTGTTCCTAATCACACCCTGTTTATCCAGATGCTTATATATATTATCTCTAAGTATTCTTTCCATTAATTTGCCCACCACTGACGTCAAACTAACAGGGTCTATAAATTGCTAGGTTTACTCTTTAGACCCCCCTTTACTCGCTTAAAACATGGACCAACAAGCCATACGGCGCACGTACGCCAATCCCCCGGCATATTCCCGTTTCTAATGACACTTGAAATATTTCTGCCATAGCCCCTGCTATTTCTACACTACTACTTCCCTGCAATGGTCCCTAGGAATATCCTGTCCGGACCTGGAGACTCATCACAAAACTTTTTATTTCTCAAAGGTCCTGCTCACCTCCAGAAGTTCCCATTCAGTGGAGAGGCCAAGCGCTTCAGCCACATGAGAAGATCCAAGAGAGTTTTACTGTCATATCTATGTTGTGTGTGTGTGTGTGTGGGTGTGTGTGTGTGTGTGTGTGTGTGTGTGTGTGATGGAGGGTGTGTGTGTGTGATGGAGGGTATGTGTGTTGTATGTGTGTGATGGAGGGTGTGTGTATGTGTGTGTGTGACTGTGCGCAAGTGATGGAGTGTGTGGTGTGTGTGTGTGTGTGTGTGTGTGTGTGGGTTGTGTGTGTGTGTGTGGGTGTGTGTGTGATGGAGGGTGTGTGTGTGTGTGTGTGGGTGTAAGTGTGTGTGTGTGATGGAGGGTGTGTGTGTGATGGAGGGTGTATGTGTGAGTGGAGGGTGTGTGTGGTGTGATGGAGGGTGTGTGCGTGTGTGTGTGAGCCCACCAGCCGTGAGTGAGTCAACTGCCAGCCCACCAACCGTGAGTGAGTGAGGCAACTGCCGCCCATCTTTGACATTCCTGAAACCACTAATTTCAGCCCACAAGGCCCCTATTAGCCCAGAAACCAGGGCCCCGTTTCCCAAAATGTCTGTATTAGCCCAGGCAGAGTATTTTGGCTCAAAAGACACGTCAGGCCAGGAAAAGTCCAGAAAAAGTGCCCTTCACTGAGATTTCACTCAGATTGTTTTAGTCCCTTTAGCCCATCAGGCCTGTACTAGCCAGGAGGAGTCCCTTCGGCCCATCAGTAAGTATTCCCCATGTAAGTATTAAACCTCAGCCAAGTATTTTTATCCCTCCCTTCATTGGCTCCGTGTGAGATTCACGCCAGGATAGGCGTTCCTCCTTCATTGCTGTGATCCATAGGAAAATGTCTAAAATTGATTCTCCACCCGCCCCCCTTCTCTCTCACAGTGTTTCTTACCTGTTTTGTGCAGAATTTCTGGCAGTTTCTGAGCTGCCAGTCCACCAGTCCTGAGTGACTGGGCTGCCAGGTCTGAGTGACTGAGCTGCCAGCCCAAGAATCCATTCGGCCCACAATGTCTATACTGGCCCTCTGGAAACCAGTCCCTTCGGCCCACAACACCCATACTGCGCTCCAGAAACCCACCAATATTGGAATTGGTGGAGAGGTGGAATATTGCGTTGGGGGGCCTGTGTGAACATGGGTCCCAATGGGTCCCACTTAGTCTAGTATACATCTATAGTTCTGCCTCTTCAACCTTTTTGGTCACAGCCTCAAAAAACTCAATCAGATTTGTGAGACATGATCACCCACATACAAAACCATGCTGACTACCCCAAATCAGCCCTTGTCCTAGAAAATGCCCTTATATCCTATCCCTCAGAATAATCTCTATTAGCTTTCCAACAACAGATGTTAAGCTCACTGGCCTATAGTTTCATGTATTTTCTCTGCCGCCCTTCTTGCATAGAGACACATTTGCCACCCTCCAGTATTCTAACACCTCCCCTGTGTTTAATGTCACCTCGTAAATTTCAACTAGGGCTCCAGCAATGTCCCCTCTAGCTTCCCACAATGTCCTTAGATATACGTATCTGATCAGGAGCATTTGCAGGAAGTGGCTTGCTCAGTGGGGACAGGTTTCTTCTAAAATAGCTTGTATATGCAAACACTGGACAATATTTAAAAATATAAGATTTAACAATATTTTTTAATTAAAATATTAACTATTAATAATGTATAAAAATACTAACTGATATACGTGGAAAGATTTTTTTAATGTTGTTAAATATAATGCAAAATAAACTGCTGGAGGACCTCAGGTCAAGCATCATTTATGGAGCCAAAGGGATAGTCAATGTTTTTGGGTCGATATCCTCCATTAATAGTGAGAATGTCACGAGATAGTGATATTTAGAAACATAGAAACATAGAATGTAGGTGCAGGAATAGGCCATTCGGCCCTTCGAGCCTGCACCGCCATTCAATATGATCATGGCTGATCATCCAACTCAGTATCCCGTACCTGCCTTCTCTCCATACCCCCTGATCCCCTTAGCCCACAAGGGCCACATCTAACTCCCTCTTAAATATAGCCAATGAACTGGCCTCAACTACCCTCTGTGGCAGAGAGTTCCAGAGATTCACCACTCTCTGTGTGAAAAATGTTTTTCTCATCTCGGTTTTAAAGGATTTCCCCCTTATCCTTAAGCTGTGACCCCTTGTCCTGGACTTCCCCAACATCGGGAACAATCTTCCTGCATCTAGCCTGTCCACCCCCTTAAGAATTTCGTAAGTTTCTATAAGATCCCCTCTCAATCTCCTAAATTCTAGAGAGTATAAACCAAGTCTATCCAGTCTTTCTTCATAAGACAGTCCTGACATCCCAGGAATCAGTCTGGTGAACCTTCTCTGCACTCCCTCTATGGCAATAATGTCCTTCCTCAGATTTGGAGACCAAAACTGTACGCAATACTCCAGGTGTGGTCTCACCAAGACCCTGTACAACTGCAGTAGAACCTCCCTGCTCCTATACTCAAATCCTTTTGCTATGAAAGCTAACATACCATTCGCTTTCTTTACTGCCTGCTGCACCTGCATGCCTACCTTCAATGACTGGTGTACCATGACACCCAGGTCTCGCTGCATCTCCCCCTTTTCCTAATCGGCCACCATTTAGATAATAGTCTGCTTTCCTGTTTTTGCCACCAAAATGGATAACCTCACATTTATCCACATTATACTGCATCTGCCAAACATTTGCCCACTCACCCAGCCTATCCAAGTCACCTTGCAGTCTCCTAGCATCCTCCTCACAGCTAACACTGCCCCCCAGCTTAGTGTCATCCGCAAACTTGGAGATATTGCCTTCAATTCCCTCATCCAGATCATTAATATATATTGTAAATAGCTGGGGTCCCAGCACTGAGCCTTGCGGTACCCCACTAGTCACTGCCTGCCATTGTGAAAAGGACCCGTTTACTCCTACTCTTTGCTTCCTGTTTGCCAGCCAGTTCTCTATCCACATCAATACTGAACCCCCAATGCCTTGTGCTTTAAGTTTGTATACTAATCTCTTATGTGGGACCTTGTCGAAAGCCTTCTGGAAGTCCAGATACACCACATCCACTGGTTCTCCCCTATCCACGCTACTAGTTACATCCTCGAAAAATTCTATAAGATTCGTCAGACATGATTTACCCTTTCGTAAATCCATGCTGACTTTGTCCAATGATTTCACCACTTTCCAAATGTGCTGCTATCCCATCTTTAATAACTGACTCTAGCAGTTTCCCCACTACCGATGTTAGACTAACTGGTCTGTAATTCCCCATTTTCTCTCTCCCTCCCTTCTTAAAAAGTGGGGTTACGTTTGCTACCCGCCAATCTTCAGGAACTACTCCAGAATCTAAAGAGTTTTGAAAGATTATTACTAATGCATCCACTATTTCTGGAGCTACTTCCTTAAGTACTCTGGGATGCAGCCTATCTGGCCCTGGGGATTTATCGGCCTTTAATCCATTCAATTTACCCAACACCACTTCCCGGCTAACCTGGATTTCACTCAATTCCTCCAACTCCTTTGACCCGCGGTCCCCTGCTATTTCCGGCAAATTATTTATGTCTTCCTTAGTGAAGACGGAACCAAAGTAGTTATTCAATTGGTCCGCCATATCCTTGTTCCCCATGATCAACTCACCTGTTTCTGACTGCAAGGGACCTACATTTGTTTTAACTAATCTCTTTCTTTTCACATATCTATAAAAACTTTTGCAGTCAGTTTTTATGTTCCCTGCCAGTTTTCTTTCATAATCTATTTTTCCTTTCCTAATTAAGCCCTTTGTCCTCCTCTGCTGGTCTTTGAATTTCTCCCAGTCCTCCGGTATGCTGCTTTTTCTGGCTAATTTGTACGCATCATCCTTCGCTTTGATACTATCCCTGATTTCCCTTGTTATCCACGGATGTACTACCTTCCCTGATTTATTCTTTTGCCAAACTGGGATGAACAATTTTTGTAGTTCATCCATGCAGTCTTTAAATGTCTTCCATTGCATATCCACCGTCAACCCTTTTAGAATTAATTGCCAGTCAATCTTGGCCAATTCACGTCTCATACCCTCAAAGTTACCTTTCTTTAAGTTCAGAACCATTGTTTCTGAATTAACAATGTCACTCTCCATCCTAATGAAAAACTCAACCATATTATGGTCACTCTTGCCCAAGGGGGCACGTACAACAAGACTGCTAACTAACCCTTCCTCATTACTCAATACCCAGTCTAAAATAGCCTGCTCTCTCGTTGGTTCCTCTACATGTTGATTTAGATAACTATCCCGCATACATTCCAAGAAATCCTCTTCCTCAGCACCCCTGCCAATTTGATTCACCCAATCTATATGTAGATTGAAGTCACCCATTATAACTGTTTTGCCTTTGTCGCACGCATTTCTAATTTCCTGTTTGATACCATCTCCAACTTCACTACTACTGTTAGGTGGCCTGTACACAACACCCACCAGCGTTTTCTGCCCCTTAGTGTTTCGCAGCTCTACCCATACCGATTCCACATCCTCCAAACTAATGTCCTTCCTTTCCATTGCATTAATCCCCTCTCTAATCAGTAACGCTACCCCACCTCCTTTTCCTTTCTCTCTATCCCTCCTGAATATTGAATATCCCTGGATGTTCAGCTCCCAGCCTTGGTCACCCTGGAGCCATGTCTCCGTGATCCCAACTATATCATAGTCATTAATAGCTATCTGCACATTCAACTCATCCACCTTATTACGAATGCTCCTTGCATTGAGACACAAAGCCTTCAGGCTTGTTTTTACAACACTCTTACCCCTTATACAATTATGTTGAAAAGTGGCCCTTTTTGATTTTTGCCCGGGTTTTGTCTGCCTGCCACTTTTACTTTTCACCTTGCTACCTATTGCTTCTACCCTCATTTTACACCCCTCTGTCTCTACGCTCACACATTTAAGAAACCCTTTCCCTTTAACTCCATCCTCCACTATCCCATTCGACACCCCAACCCCTTATTCAGTTTAAAGCCACCCGTGTAGCAGTGGCAAACCTGCCTGCCAGAATGCTGGTCCCACACCTGTTAAGATGCAATCCGTCCCTTTTGTACAGTTCCCCCTTACCCCAAAACAGATCCCAGTGATCTAAGAATCTAAATCCCTGCCCCATGCACCAGTTCCTCAGCCACACGTTCAGGTCCCGTATCTCCCTGTTCCTGCTCTCGCCAGCACGGGGAACTGGAAGCAAACCGGAGATAACAACCCTGGAGGTCCTGCTTTTCAACATTTTTCCGAGCTCTCTAAAGTCACGCTGCAGAATATTCATCCCCTTCTTTCCGACATCGTTTGTGCCGACATGCACAACCACTTCCGGCTGTTCACCTTCGCCCTTGAGGATTTTCTGCACTCTGTCTGTGACATCCTGGATCCTGGCACCGGGAAGGCAGCACACCATCCTCGCATCCCGTCTGTTGCCGCAGAAACCCCTGTCCGTACCTCTCACGATGGAGTCTCCCACTACAATGGCCTTGCCTGCCTTAGGCCTTTTTGGTTTTGGCTCAACAGCCCTATTCGCATCGCAAGCCAGTCCGCCGCTCACGTCTTCTGTCCCAACAGCTTCTAAGCGGGTGAACCTGTTCACAAGAGGTACACCACCCGGGGACGTTGGCATTCCATGCTTCCCTCCTTTCTCACTGTCTCCCACCTTCTCTCTTCCAGTACCTTAGGTGTAACAATCGTACTGTAGGACTTGTCGCGGAACGCCTCCGTTTCTTGTACGAACCGGAGGTCATCCACTTGCTTCTCCAGTTCCCCCAACACGGCCCTTCAGGAGCTCTACCTGGATGCATTTTTTTTGCATTTGTAGCAGCCAGAGGCACCAGCGGTGTCCTTGACCTCCCACATCCTGCAAGCATCGCACTGAATCAGCTTGCCCGACATCTCCTTCTTTCGTCTCTCCCTCTCAAGCGTATTGCGTGGTCTCCTCTCCTCAGCTTCTTGTACAAGGCATTGGTGAGACCAAATCTGGAGTATGGTGTACAATTTTGTTCGCCCAATTATAGGGAGGATGTCAACAAAATAGAGAGAGTACAGAGGAGATTTACAAGAATGTTGCCTGGGTTTCAACAACTAAGTTACAGAGATAGGTTGAATAAGTTAGGTCTTTATTCTCTGGAGCGCAGAAGGTTAAGGGGGACTTGATAGAGGTCTTTAAAATGATGAGAGGGATAGACAGAGTTGACGTGGATAAGCTTTTCCCACTGAGAGTGGGGAAGATTCAAACAAGAGGACATGACTTCAGAATTAAGGGACAGAAGTTTAGGGGTAACATGAGGGGGAACTTCTTTACTCAGAGAGTGATAGCGGTGTGGAATGAGCTTCCAGTGGAAGTGGTGGAGGCAGGTTCATTGGTATCATTTAAAAATAAATTGGATAAGCATATGGATGAGAATGGAATGGAGGGTTATGGTATGAGTGCAGGCAGGTGTGGTCTAAGGGAAAAAAGTGTAAGTTGTTCGGCCACGGACTGAGCTTGTAGGGCCGAGATGGCCTGTTTCCGTGCTGTCATTGTTATATGGTTATATAATTACTATATGAGTTCTGTAAGGGTCTCTAGGTAATAGCAAAATGACATGGTGTTTCATGAAATATGAAAGGTTATGCAATTAAATGACTAATGCTTCCTGTCCTGGTCCCAGCTCATTGCTACAATCATAAAGAACAACCATTAACGCCTCTACTTCCTTAAACGATTGTGGAGATTCGGCATATCGATGAATACGCTCTTGACCTGTTCTGGAGAGAGACGAAATGGTTGTTCCCCTCTTTGCAGAATATGACTTTGTAAAGAGGGTCTGGTGAACCATGCAAACATTCCTGTCACAGTTCATCCCCAACAGTTCCGATTTGTGGGCTGTTCCCAGGGACTCATCAATGTTCCCAGCCAGACATCAAATGCTGCTGAAATACCATCAACTCACTTTGGTCTGCCCAAAACTCCAAGCACAGCGATTTGTTCATCAGGGAATGTTGCTGACTAGCCCATTTCCCCGTCCGGCCTTTCTGTCCTGGGTCTCCCCAATGGCCAGAGTGAGCAACACCGGAAATTGGAGGAACAGCACCTCATATTCTGCTTGGGGAGTCTGCATCCTGCGGGCATGAACATTGAATTCTCCCAATTTTGTTAGCCCTTGCTGTCTCCTCCCATTCCTCAGCCCTCGAGCTCCTCCTCCTCCTTTTTCCTTTCTTCTCCCCGCCATCAGTCTGAAGAAGGGTTTCGGCCCGAAACGTTGCCTATTTCCTTCGCTCCATAGATGCTGCTGCACCTGCTGAGTTTCTCCAGCATTGTTGTGTACCTTCAAGCTATAGGTTTGTATGCTGAGCGACGCGCTGAAGCTTGGTGCAGTCAACACCAAGGCTCCGTGAGAGAGGACCACTTTCCAGGGTCGTTCTACTGTTGGGCATTGAAGGGCAGAGCCCAGTGGAGACACCCCTCAAACTAAGTAAGGGAGATCACCTCAAGAGACCAATGGTGTAATGTACATACAAAGATCATTGAATATGGCACTATTGAATGTACAGACACTGAGAATATATGAAGAATTTTTGCACAATTTTTCTTTTGTATATATTTTTTATTCTGAATATAGTTTATTTTTGAAGAAAAATCTATTAAATGTATTCTTATAGTTTATTCCTGATATTTTAAAAATCTATTAATTTTATTCTTAATAGTAATGTAAATATTACATATCTTAAATAATTCTGGTCCCAAGCAGAGAGCAAAGCCACCAGATTCCAGCATCTATGTTTCCTTGTGTCAAATACAATGTTTTCAATCAGCAGGCTGTATCATTTTTAATGCACTCCATCATTAACGGGCACATGTCCATTAATATTTTCTGATACTCCATGAGCGCCCGACTGTAAGAATCACGTTCTATTACAAATGACCGGAAGAGGTTTATAGGTTCTGCTTTTAGAAGAATTTCTGGAATTTCAATTTGCTTAAGAAATGATCGATTTCCAATCATAAATCTCTGTAGTCTTTTCTCATCCAAACAATTTCCGAGATATTTTAACATATCTCTCAGCCGATGTTCCAGGTGGCTTTCATGCCAGTTTGAAAATGGCTGACTTAACAGCAGATGCATAAGGACAGTCTTAAAGACATAGGAACCAAGAACAGATTGCTGGTCTGGAGAACTGCGCTGTTTTTCAGTTAGAAAGATCAGTATTTGAAGGCATTTGAGGTGACACGAGCTTTTGGGGGTATTTTTGGCCATGATTTGCAGAAACCTGTGCTCACAGACTGCACAGGTAATGTTCCAGTAAGTAGTGGATGCTGTACTATTCATGGAGCAATCGCAAAAACTGGGTACAAGATGGACATCTGAATTCTTCAGCCTCACAGCAGGAAAGACTTTTATGCAAATGGTTCGTCCAGACTGATAATGGACTTTTAACCCACAACAACCTGTAATATTGCAAAAGGTAAGTTCAAAATCGTACTTATGGCGAATTTTGTTCCAAGATTTGGCTAATAAATCCCTGAACCATGTTACTACCTTCTTATAATCCAAATACCAATCGGAACACATGATAGAAACAAGGCAATTGGCACGAACATCAGGTTCAAATCTCTTGCTGTGTATAAGGCACAGAATATCCAGAATTAGGGAAGAAGTTCCTAAATGTGAACCTCTTTACATTGGCAGCTCCCAAGTCAGCATTGTGTGGTGTAACCATGAGAATCCTGCCATAAGATCTGTTTTTCAGGTAGGATGTCACAGGAACAAATCTCTGGTTTAAAACAATATCCATCCTGGAGAAAAATTGGAACCAAAATATCATATATAGATGGTGTCTTACAGCCCCATTTTTCAAACTGACTCCCAATACCCACACAGTCTTCAAGGATCAGCTCAGAGTTCCACTGACAGAGATTCCTACTGGCCTCCAAAAGATTGTCCACAAAGCTTTCTACAAATTCACAGGTCTGATTTGGCTCTTGGCTCGCATTCTGAATGCAAATGTTGTAGAACTGATCCAGCACACTTTGATCAGGAATATTCAAAATGTTGCAGTAAATTCTGCGAGGAAATTCATTTTCCTTTTCTTCTTCCTCTTCTTCCTCACTATTATAGTCCTGGGGAATATGTGGCAAAGTGTCGCCTATCCAGAATCCCAAGAACTGAATTGTGACCAGCAGGAGAATAATATAAGTGTTCCAATTCCATGTTACTGAATCTTCCTTTTTAGCAAATGTATTCCTTATATTACCATCACTGTTACTTTTTTCCTCCATTTCTCCCTGGAGCCGTTCTATCTCCAGTTTGTACCGGTACTCGTGCTCCTTGTTCCTGTCCTGGACCTCCTCACTCTCCACTTCATCACTGAGGAGACGAGGGTGGTACAAGCTCCCCGTGATCATCAGAACACACATGTTGAAAAGCTTTAATGTATTTGGCATCCTATTAAGAACAAGCAGATAACAGATATTCAGGGTGTGTGGATAATTGAAGTGGAAGCTACATTAGTACATCTGTAGAAGGATCTGCTATTTTGGGACCATGGAAGATTTCATGAAACATTTATGAACCATTTCATCTTCCATCATTATTTCATAATATATGTGCAGGTAATTTCCTGATCTACAATTGTCGTCAGATATGTTTCACTGGAGATGGCAGGTGGATAGCAATTAATGAGGTCAGGACACAATAGACAATAGACAATAGATACAGGAGTAGGTCATTCGCCCTTCGAGCCCGCACCACCATTCAATGTGATCATGGCTGATCATTCCCAATCAGTACCCCGTTCCTGCCTTCTCCCCATATCCCCTGACTCCGCTATTTTTAAGAGCCCTATCTAGCTCTCCATTGAAAGCATCCAGAGAACCTGCCTCCGCTGCCCTCTGAGGCAGTGAATTCCACAGACTCGCCACTCTCTGTGAGAAAATGTGTTTCCTTCTTAAACTGTGGCCCCTGGTTCTGGACTGCCCCAACATCAGGGACATGCTTCCTGCCTCTAGCGTGTCCAAGCCCTTAACAATCTTATATGTTTCAATGAGATGCCCTCTCATCCTTCTAAACGCCAGAGTGTACAAGCCCAGCTGCTCCATTCTCTCAGCATATGACAGTCCCGCCATCCCGGGAATTAACCTTGTAAACCTACGCTGCAATCCCTCAATAGCAAGAATGTCCTTCCTCAAATTAGGACACGGACAATAGTTTTAAGGACATAAACTACCAGTGCTGAGACTCATTAGAAATACAGTTAGAATTCATGGGATCATTGCCATTCATTAAACATTAAAGATTAGAAATTGTAAATGGCAAAACAAGTTCCGGGTGTTATGATTAGATAATGCCGAAATCAGACTTTAAAAGTCGATATTTACATCTGCAAGAAAAAACTAAGGACACGAAGGCCAATGGGCAAGCATTGGTAGTTTGCCAATGATTAGTCAAGAATAAAGATACAGCAGCCATAAAACAAAATAAATTTAGCCCCTAAGCCCGAGTTGCGGGGTCGAAGAGCTCCTGGAGCGGGGCCTGACATCACCGCCCCGCGCGGCTTGGAATGGCCGCGGGACTCTAATGCGGTGTGCGACCTTGCATTACCCGGCGTGGCTTTAATGGCCGTGGGCCAAATCGCCATCGCCAGCCGGGGGCTTTGACTTTGACTCTGAATTCAAGGCAGTGGAGAGATAAGTGTTTTTGGCCTCCATCACAATGTGATGGATGTTTAAATTTAAATTATGTTTTGTCTCAGGTCTATTTGTTTGTAATGTATGGCTGCAGAAACGTCATTTCGTTTGGACCTCAAGGGGTCCAAATGACAATTGAATCTTGAATCTTGAATCTTGAATCGTGACTTTAAATTTTGCATTTTTCTTCATATTTCATTCTCCCAAGAGCCATGTAAATTCAAGGTGAAAGCTCACAAAAAAAAGAGGAATTGAAGGTGAAATGTGTAACATTCCTCTCTCATCCTACCATAGGTTATCAAAACAAGCTAGTAAGCCACCCTGACTTGGATTAGCATTGGATATTCATCTTATACATGCTGAACTCCATCCCAGTTTGAAATAGACCTGGCTAACTTTTAAACTAGGGGAAAAAAAGACACCTATCCATTCCTTTGCAGATGCTGCCTGACCCACTGAGTTACTCCAGCTCTTTGTGTTTTACTCAAGATTTAACTTCGGAGTCACGTCATTGACTATGTGAAGACCCCACCAGCACACGTGCGCGTAATAGCGTCTCACGCAGTGCAACAGCGACGGGCGGGGATGGAGCGCTCCCGCGGGAAAAATTCAAACGGACCTACACAGGTAAGGAAAATTGAAGTTGTATTCTTCCCCTTGTTGTGCTTTATGTTGGACAAGGGGAAGAAAAAACGGACCTGGACCGCAGGCTGCCGCAGGGAACCAGGTAGTTCCCGGCAACTGAAAACTCTAGATGTCCAGCGGCTCCAGGACCGCAGGCTGCCGCGGGAAACCAGGAAGGTCCCGGCAGCAGAAACCATGGGCAAAACAGCGGCTCCAAGACCGCAGGCTGTGGGGAAACAGGTAGTTCCCGGCAGCAGACAACATGGGCAAAACAGCGGCTCCAGGACCGCAGGCTGTGGGGAACCAGATAGGTCCCGACAGCCGACAGCTGGGTACGACCAGCGCAGGCTGAGCCCAGCACTGTGAGCTGTATACCTGGAAAGTCTCAGCGGGAGCAGGCGGGCAGGAGTCGGTACGGCAGATAGTCTCAGGGAGTCAGGCCAGGAGGACGCACTGCCCAAGGGCAGTGAAAGTGACCGTTGGCGTGGTTACTAAGGTCCATTTACCGACTCCAAGCTGAATCCAGCGTCATGAGTCGTACAGCTCAAAGCAGCGCAGCAGGCTGGAGGCAAAGCCCAGCAGGATTCAGCCCGGCCGATCATACTCATCTGAGTCCGGCCGAAGGGGCGCGCTGCCCGAGTGCAGCAGAGGTCTGCCCGTGACTTGCTCCGGGAGATGGAGCAAGCTCACTATGGGAGTCTTCGCACTCCCACAACAGCACCTTATCGAGGGCTGTAAAACAATGCATCTCCCTCGATAGAGGAATGCGTTGTGGACCAGGGCTGGGTTGGTCCGGAAGAAGGGGACATGGCTGAAGAAAACGGCAGTGTGCAGGGGGTGCAGAATCCTAAGGAGCTACTGGGAGTGATCACCAAAATTACGGATCAACGAAAAGTACCATTACAGACCAGGCTGGTGGCCAGCATCGACTACCTGTACTTCCATCTTCTGCAGGAACAGGCAACAAAATTACGCAGAAGTATAGCCCTCCTGTGAACTTTACTTCGTTAGAAATGCCTACAGCAAACAATGCGATCTGGGGGTACAGTGGGACTGGCACAAAAACCCAGGAGGTCAAACTACAATACAATTTATTTGTTGTCATTTGAACCTCATTGAGGTTCAAACGAAATTTGGTTTCTGCAGTCATACACACAAGACAAAAACCCAAGACACAACACAATTTACACAAACATCCATCACAGTGAATCTCCTCCTCACTGTAATGGAAGGCAAAGTCTTATCTCTCCCCTGCCCTCCTCATTCTCCTCCCGATGTCAGATTCAAAGCCCCCGGCGGGCGATGGTAAGTGTCCCGCGGCCATTAAAGCCGCACCGAGCGATGCAAGGCCCCGCTCCAGGTAATTTTCAACCCCGCAACTCGGGCTGGAGAAGTCGCCGAAGCCCCGAAGTTGCGGAAGCCCCGAAAAGCGGTCTCCCAGCAGGGACCCGCGGGCTCCCGGTGTTACTATCCACCAGACCTGCGGCTGGAGCCTCCGAATCACCGGGATCGGGCCGCAGCAGCGCGCCACCACAGCTCCTCCCGCTCCGAACTCGGCCAGCTCCATGATGGTAAGTAGGTCCGCAGCTCCGCGACTGGAGCCCCAGGTCGTTCTGGTTGGAGGCCGCTCCACGGTGCTAGGCCCCAACGACAATGGAGACCCGACAGAGAAAAGATCGGGTTCTCCGTGCAGGGGAAAGATTTTAAAAGTCCCCCCCCCTCCCCCACACACATACCCAGGTCAAAACACACTTTAAACTACATTCCAACGAGACAAAAAATAAAAAAACGACAGACGGACTGCAGAGGCCGTTGCGACGTGAGTCGCGCCGCCCACCCAGATCTTTTCAAATTTACGGAAGATTTCAAAACTTCTGACAGCGGGCATATCATTGTTTTCTCGCCCAGACGATGGTACAGAGATGACAGCAGGATTGACATTGTTCTGCAATACCCTCTATCAGATCAATTGCTTGCGAGAGCACAGTAAACCTGCACTAAACCCCATATTTGCAAGGTTGTGCGAAATAGCTGCAACATACCAGGGGGGAAACTTGTTTAAACAAGTAAAAATGCTCGATGAAAAGATTAAAGCCGTCAGGCTCATAGCAGCATCATCAGCAACGACAGCACCCCAATGCATCCACCAGCAGGTATCAACACCAGGACGCTGGTGAAAGTATGAAGGCCGTGCAGCACCACGAAGGTCCTTTTTAGGCCAAGACCCAGAGTGACCCCCATGGAAAATGTGCCAACCCCGCACTCCAGCGCCTCTTCCGCAGAAGAGGCAGAAATTGAAGAAATGGAGGTACCACCGGCAACCAGGTAAGTAGGTGGATCTGGTTCCTTCCAGAACACAAAGGTGTACGACCTGTACTAACAGGGGGAATATTACACTTGTTTTGGGAGACATGGAGGTATCATTGTCGATACCTAAAGTTTAACTGGATGGGGGCAACAATGGCTGAGTATAACGTTGCCTAATGGTCTAACATCAGCCCCAAGACTTTTCACCAATATATTAAAACGAGCATAGGCAATATTCGAAAGAAAAACATAATGTCATGGCATATCTTGATGATATATTAATTGTGGGGAAAAAACCTGGATCTAGCTAAATCCGCAGTTTTAGCTACCAGACATTGGGTGAAACTCTGGGGTCATCTTCATCCACATAAATCTAAGTTGACGGCATCCACAACTGGACTTTCTGGGATTTACAATTAACGTTATCCATATGTCTGTAACATTGCCAAAGAGTAAAGCAGACTTGGTGGAAGCCTACAACAAAATTAATTACTAAAAACACTGGTGTTGGGTGCGTTTTATGGGCTAAAAGCCTACTGCTAACAATGCAGCATCTGCATGTCCGCCTACGAATTGATAATATCACAGTGGTGCCATATATTTATCATATGGGAGAAAAGATCAATATCATGTGTCAATCTGGCCAATATATTTGGCTATGGCGTGTTAACATACATATTTGGCTATCAGCAAACTTACCTACCAGGTAAGCTCAATACTGAGGCACACACCAGGTTATGAAAATTCAATGACAGCATCGAATGGCTGTTGGACCACAAAAAAGTCGCTGATATTACCAAAAGAGGGACACCAGATATCGATCCATTTGCATCTCGACCCAATCACCAGTTACCAACATATGCCGCTCGTGAACCACATTTGGGGCAGCAGCAATGGACGTTACTCACTGAATGGAGAATAATTGTTTACAATGTTTTTCCCTCCTGCCTCATCAGTCGGATCCTAAGCAAAAACACATATGGACTCAACATCAAGTGTCTTGAAAGTACCTGATTGGCCTACCATGGATTCCTGTGGTCTTGGCATTAGTCTCTGAACCATAGTCCACCATGCTAGATCCGGGCTGACGGACAGGACCATGAGCATGATCACGGCGGCCTATCAATAATCAACAAGGACTGGTGTAGCGTATAATACAGCTACAGTCACCAACGTCCTGGGAATTCCTATCCAGCCTTCATGTAGATGAAGGACTCAGCTGCAGTACTATAATTATGCAGGAGTGCCCTGTCAGCTTCTGGTGGCAGGCGCCACGACAACTCTCCATGGGATCTCACCCTTTACTTGCCAAACTTTATTTTCAACACCAACCCTCCTAGAGTGAAGTACTCCCAGATCGGGGACGTCAGTGTTGTACTAACATTGCTAGGGGCACCAGCAATGTCCCTGACATTGGGGAATACAAAATGGTGGTGGCGCGGGCACACCGCGACGCCCTGTGTCTCCCTAGAATGGGAAAAATAGCGACGATCCCCTTACCTGCTTCAAGGCTGCTCACTCGGAGCAGTCTTGTATCCATCTCGTACAGCCGACAGGAACTTCTGGACTTCGGTTCCTGCGGCTGCAACAACTTTCTGGGCGATCTCCCTCTTCCGTCTGAGCTCATCAGAGCAACAGAGCACCCGACTGGAGACCGCCAGGTGACTAGCGGGGTTGGAGACCTCCATCCGACCCGCAGAGCCCAACCGACCCGCGGCCCTCACCCGACCCTCGGTCCTTACCCGACCCGCGGAGCCCAACCGTCCCGCAGAGCTGGAGAACGCCAGATGAGCCCCGGAGCTGGAGAACGCCACCCGACCCGCGGAGCTCATCTGACCCGTGGAGCTGGAGAACACCACCCGACCCGTGGAGTTCACCCGACCCGTGGAGCTGGAGAACGCCACCCGACCCGTGGAGGTCACCTGACCCTCGCAGCTGGAGAACGCCACACGACCCGTGGAGCTGGAGAACGCCAGGTAAGCCCCGGGGCTGGAGACCATCAGCAGAGCCGCGGGGCTTGGTCAGTCTGATCACGTCTCATTGTTCCTGCTCCCTAAGTACTCCCCACTCATCAGACGGGTTAAACCAACTGTGAGGACAGTTAAAGTCTGGTCAGAGGAAGCGGACTTCACACTTCAGCAGTGTTTTGGAAACACTGACTGGAAGGCGTTTTCAGCCCAGGCCACCCTTGACTCCCACACGGACATTGATTCCTACACATTCTCTGTTCTGGACTTTATAAACTCCACCATCAACAGTGTCACCTCCCTCAAACAGGTGACCATATTCCCGATATGCCATGGATGAACAGCGAGGTCAGGCTACTGCTGAAACCACGGGACACCGCTTTCAGGTCAGGCGATGCTCGAGCCTACAGTTCGTCCAGGGCTAACCTGAAGAGGGGCATCATGAAGGCCAAGCACTGCCATAAGCTCAGGATTGAGGAACACTTCTACAACAACTCCGACCCCCGACGCATGTGGCAAGGCATCCAGGCCATCATGGACTACAGACCCTCCAACACCACCCCCACATCCAGCGACGCCTCCTTCCTTGAGAAGCTTAATCACTTCTATGGCCGCTTCGACAGGGACAATCTAGAGACAGCCATCGAGGCTGTGCTACCTGCCGATCACCAACCCCTCACACTCACCCCCTACGACGTATACATGGCACTGAGTAGGACTAATGCACGTAAAGCTGCTGGCCCTGACGGCATCCCCGGGCGCGTGCTCAGGGCCTGTGCTGCACAGCCGACAGACAACTGGACTGACATCTTCAACCTGTGACTTGCCCAAGCAGTTGTCCCACTTGCCTTAAAACCACCTCCATCGTGCCAGTGCCAAAACACTCCACTGCGGCAAGCCTCAACGACTTCCGCCCAGTTGCACTTACTCCCATCATCACCAAGTGCTTCGAGAGGCTGGTCCTGGCACACCTCAAAAGCTGCCTACCCCCCACACTGGATCCCTATCAGTTTGCCTACCGCAAGAACAGGAGTACGGAGGATGCCATCTCAACGGCACTTCACTCTGCCCTCTCCCACCTCGACAACAGAGACACTTACGTAAGAATGCTGTTCATCAATTACAGCTCAGCATTCAACACCATTATACCATCAAAACTGATCACCAAACTCGGTAACCTGGGCATCGACCCCTCCCTCTGCAACTGGATACTGGACTTTCTAACCAACAGACCCCAGTCTGTGAGGTTAGACAAGCACACCTCTTCAACCCTCACCCTGAACACCGGCGCTCCACAGGGCTGTGTGCTGAGCCCCTCCTCTACTCCCTCTTCACCTATGACTGCACACCTGTACATGGTACTAACACCATCATCAAGTATGCAGATGATACAACGGTGATTGGCCTCATCAGCAACAACGATGAGTCGGCCTATAGGGAGGAGGTCCAGCTCCTAGCAGCATGGTGCGCTGACAATAACCTGGCCCTTAACTCCAAGAAGACCAAGGAGCTCATTGTAGACTTCAGGAAGTCTAGAGGTGGCACGCACACCCCCATCCACATTAATGGGACGGATGTGGAACGTGTCTCCAGCTTCAGATTCCTGGGAGTCAACATCTACGATGACCTCTCTTGGACCCACAATACCTTAACTCTGGTCAAGAAGGCTCACCAGCGTATCTTCTTCCTGAGGAGACTGAAGAAGATCCATCTGTCTCCTCAGATTCTGGTGAACTTCTACCGCTGCACCATCGAGAGCATCCTTACCAACTCTATCACAGTTTGGTATGGCAACTGCTCTGTCTCCGACCGGAAAGCACTGCAGAGGGTGGTGAAAATTGCATTACGCATCACCGGTTCCTCGCTCCCCTCTATTGAGTCTGTCCAAAGCAAGCGTTGTCTGTGAAGGGCGCTCAACATCGCCAAGGACTGCTCTCACCCCAACCATGGACTGTTTACCCTCCTACCATCCGGGAGGTGCTATAGGTCTCTCCGTTGCCGGACCAGCAGGTCCAGGAACAGCTTCTTCCCTGCGGCTGTCACACTACTCAACACTGTACCTCGGTGACTGCCAATCCCCCTCCCCCCCGGACATCCTCCCACAGGAAAAACACTATGCGTGTATACATGTAAATAGATGTATGTCGCTCTTCCAGGGAGATGCTAAATGCATTTTGTTGTCTCTGTACTGTACACTGACAATGACAATTAAAATTGAATCTGAATCTGAATCTGAATCTGAAATATTTTATTAGATCAGGAATGTGTTTATTTGCAAAATTGGCGCTCATTCTGTGATTTCCGCTTAGTGGCGAGATGGCGCCGATGACACCATTTCCGGTTAGTGACAAGATGGCGCCAAATTCTTCAGTTCCGGTTTACGGTTGATTGCAGGAGGCCCAGAGTGAAGACGCCGTTGAATAATTCATGAGAGCTTACTGCTCTGTATATGGTGAGTGTGTTTGTTGGACGTCATTTAACGCACGTTTTTGCTTCAGCAGCAGCCTCTACAGGAGGCTTTAAACGTTTGAATCATTCGGTTTACACACGGTATGCTTACCACGTTCTGAAGTTACTTGGCATTTTAGTATTGGTGGTGTGTGTGTGAGTTTCTGTGTGTGCTTGTCTGTGTGAGTGAGTCGGTGTGTGGGTGGCTGTGTGAGTGAGTGTGTGTGTGTGTGTGTGTGTGTGTGTGTGTGTGTGTGTGAGTGAGTCTGTGTGGTAGTATAACCGTGTGTGTGTGTGTGTGTGTGTGAGAGAGAGAGAGAGAGAGTGTGTGTGTGTGTGTGGGTGTCTGTGTGTGTGAGTATAGGTATGTGTGAGGGTCTGTGTGTGTGTTAGTCTGTGTGTGTGAGAGTATGTGAGTGTGCGTGTGAGTCTGTGAGTGTCTGTGTGAGTGTCTGTGTGTGCGAGTCTGTGTGTGAGTGTCTGTGTGCGTGTGTGTCAGTGTGAGGTGGAGGATGTGTGTGTGATCAATAAATAACAAATAGTACAAATAATATACTTTCTAATATTCTTTCTTAGTTCAGAGCTTATTCGTTATGTTAAATAGCCCAATGGCTGTCAGGAAGAAGCTGTTCCTTAATGCGGATGTTACAGTTTTCAGTTTACAAAAGCCAGAGGTGACTCCAGAAGTCGAGCATGTCAGTCAGTCCACAAGCCGTGATTCAGTCTGTCAGTCCAGAGACCACGAGCGAGTCAGTCTAAAGACCATGAATTAGTACCAAGGCATCGAGTGAGTCCAGAGGACATGAGGAGGGCGCTCACCGCCCCCACCCCCCCCCCCCTTCCACTGACATCCCCCAACTCAAGACGCTGCCATCCGCCTGACCATAGGATGCCTGTCTCCTGAAGCCGACCCCATCCCCGCTGCAGGACACCCCCATCTCCCTCATCAGCCCACGAGATCCCCCGCCTGCAGCCGGCCCCGTCCCTTGGCTGCAGGACGTTTGCCACTCCGACCCCGACAACCCCCGCCCCAAGAAAATGTTTAGCACAAATTCTTCAGTGAATCCAGATGATTGAGAATTACAACAAATGGAATTCTTTAACCAAGAAACGGAAGGATGCACCTTGATGATGCCAATCCAGAATTGCTGCAGGATTTGTAGTGTGATATAACGGAATGACAGCAATTTCTTAAGGAGAATGGGCCACTGCTGAATGCTGAGCAGAGAGCAGTGTATGCACTCAATTTAACAGAAGGTGACGACATTCCCCTTCAGCAGACCCAATTCCTCATTCAATTACGTTTTGCTACGACGATCCATAAAGCACAAGGACAAACAATGCAGAAGGTGTTGGTCTACCTCGACAAACCGGTATTTCAGCCATGGACAACTATATGTGGCTCTTAGCCGAGGAAAGATGAAGGGAAATGTCAAAGTTTTCCTTAAGGATGGAACATCGACCAAGAATGTTGTCATTAAAAGCGTGCTTCGTTGAATGATGACTTCTGAGATAAATTCTCAGATTTTCTTTGTTAAAATTTGAACGGTCAATCTCTCTGTATTTAAATTGTCCCTTTTATCAACAGCAAAGAGACATAAAGTCGCAGGGGAGCAGCAACAAGAGGCACAATAAGAAAGAACAATATTTCTCAATAGGCATTCGCATTTAAAATTTTAATAAATCCTTTTTCCACTTTTCATGCCTGCATATTCTTCATCACAATGGGAACCTAATAGGCAGGAATGGCTGCTCTGTGGATAGCTCTAAGGGTGCATGGGGGGAGGTTGTGGGGAGATGGACTGAATGCGTGGGGAAAGGGGACAATTGCAATGAGCAGAGTGGGGAAGAAGTGGTGCCACCACACCAGCCGTGAGTGACCTGCACTTCCAGCCCACCAGCCCTGAGTAAGTGAACTGACAGCCCACCAGCCGTGAGTGACTGCATTGCCAGCCCGCCAGCCCTGAGTAAGTGAACTGCCAGCCCCCCATCTGTAAGTGACTAAAATGCCAGCCCACCCGCCGTGAATGACTGCACTGTCAGCCCACCAGCCATGAGTAAGTCAACTGCCAGCCCGCCCAGCCGTGACTCACTGAACTGCCATTCTGGCCACCCTCCCCCTTCTTTCTCACATAGTCTGTCACCAGTTTCCGGTAGAATTTCTAGCAGTTTCTCAGCTGCCAGCCTACCAGGTCTGAGTGGCTGTACTGCCAGCACAAGCATCCATTCGGCCCACAATGCTGTCATCCACGTCAAATGTAACCATTATGAATTGAGTAAGGTACATTAAGGACGTTATATGGAATGCTAACATACCATTCGCTTTCTTCACTGCCTGCTGTACCTGCATGCCTACTTTCAATGACTGGTGTACCATGACACCCAGGTCTCGCTGCATCTCCCTTTTCCTAATCGGCCACCAGTCCAGTGATGTCGCCCATCCAACAGGCGGTGAAGGGGTGCATTTTTAGATGCACCCCCTCACACGTAGAGATGTATTTCCACTCACACGTATGTCCGTTTCTATCATTCATACGGAACAAACTTCTTGAGTTGATGGATCCTGACAATCGGTCGTCACACGGTGAGCTGTTCATGTCTCACATAAAACGGATTCCGAGGCAATGGACGGGGCGAGCCCTCTAGTGGCAACAATTGGAATAACTAAACCAATCAACTCAACCGGTTCCTCAACAACTTGGACTTCGCGTTTTCCCTCAGGAGCCACATGGTTCCACTTCCCGCCGCCGTGCGTATGTTGGAGCTCCGGACTTGATGCGAAATTGCAAACCACTATTGCAAACCACTATTCAATAAACAAAAGACAATACGAGCCCTATCAAGCCCTCTTTTGAAAGAACCGGCGTCCACCAAACCACCAAAGAATTACACAGAGTCTCTGCGTGAAACAGTGTTACCACGTCCCGTTCTAAATGCCTTACCACTTATTCTTAAACTGTGACACCTGGTTCTGGACTCTCCTCTTATCCTTCTAAAATTCAGAGTACAAAAGCCTAGCCGCTCCATTCTCTCAGCATATGATAGTCCCACCTTCCCTGGACTTAACCTTGTGAACCTACGCTGCACTCCCTCAATAGCAAGAATCGCCTTCCTCAAATTATCGGACCACAACATGAACACAGATACTCCATGTGTGGACTCACTAGGGCCCTGTGCAACTGCAGAATGAACTCTTTTCCTCTAACTATACTCCTCTGGTTATAAAGGCCACGATGCCATTCGCTTTTATTCACTGCCTGCTGTACCTGCTTAACTTTCATAGACTGACGAACAAGGACCCTCATACTGTCATATGCTGAGAGAATGGAGCAGCTGGGGCTTGTACACTCTGGAGTTTTGAAGCATGAGAGGGGATCTTATTGAAACATTTCAGATTGTTTAAAGGGTTGGGCCCGCTAGAGGCAGGAGGAAACCGGTTCCCGATGTTTTATGCTTATGTGTTTGTGCTTGATGTTAATGCTGATAAATGTTGAGGGGCTACTCCTTGGCACCAGGACACAACCAACATAGGACTTACATGGCAAAATGGTAGGGAATTGAGAATACAGTGAACTGGAGCCGGCGAGATTGGGAATAGTACAGTGCCAAAGTCCTTGAAGGTTGGAATCTAATTAGATAGGGAGGTAAAGAAAGTGTTGGTATGTAGCCTTTATAAATCAGAGGCCTTGAGTATAGATGGGAGGTATGGTTACTTGGTACAGGCT
>NW_026575902.1:157500-250539 GCF_028641065.1 Leucoraja erinaceus | reverse complement strand
TGACACACATACAATTAACACAGAAAAACACACAACAACATACATATATATACATATACACAGACACCACACACACACGCGCACGCACACACACACAGCGCGACACACACACACACGCACACCACACACGCATACACACACACACACACATACACACACACACACACATACACACACATATACACACGCACACACACACACACACATACACACAAACACACACACACACAGACACACACACTAAGACACACACAACACACACACACACACACTAAGAGACACACACACACTAAGAGACACACACACACACTAAGACACACACACACACCACACACAGACACAGACACAGACAGACACACACACACACACACACCACACACACACACACACACACACACACACACACACACACACACACACACCACACACACACCACACACACACACACACACACACACACACACACCACACACACACACGCGCACACACACACAGCGTGCTGGAGTCTTAACTCAGCATCTTTTAGATCAGGACCCTTCTGCAGACCGATTTTGTAGACAGGCCAAATGTAGAAACAAAGAACTGCAGGTGCTGCCTCGCCAAAGAAAGACGCACAGAGTGCTGGAGTAACGGGCCTGTCCCACTTGGGCGATTTTTTGGGCGACTGAGTTACTCCAGCATTTTGTGTCTATCTTCGGTTTAAACCAGCATCTGCAGTTCCTTCCTGCACAAGACAACTTTGAAGTTATTGCGACTCAGAAACATGTTGACATTTTTTCGGCGACAATTTTGCTGTCGTAGATTGGCGCCGAGTGTCATAGGTGAATTCCAATTCCCGAAACATATCTAGTCCTTGGCGATCGCCTGAGTCGGGACGGGCCCGGAGAACATGGATAGGGGACCTTTTGTGTCGGGACCCTTCTTCAGACTGATTGGAGGGGTGGGGGGGGGGGGGGGGGGGGGGGGGGGGGGGGGTTAAGAGACAGAAACAATCTGGATACAAAGAACTTGCAGATGCTGCCTCACCAAAGAAAGACACAGAGTGCTGGAGTAACAGCATCTGTGGAGGACATGGATAAACGATAGACAATAGGTGCAGGCCATTCGGCCCTTCGAGCAAGCACCGCCATTCACTGTGATCCCTTCCTCTCCTTACAACAGCGTAACAGATCTCTCATTGCACTGGGTGGAACAGTGTTGATGGGGCAGTTTATGTAAATGAGATCCCATTTGTGACGTCGTAGCTGTAACTGCCACTGCAGTGTCCGACGTGATTCTTTCTCAAACTGGATTTTGGAAAGTTAAAAATGTGAATAACTTGTAAAATATAACATCAATGTGATCAAAGAACAAGGACAATTGTGATTGAGGTGGTCCAAAAAAATTGTAGCGCTATTGTGTACTGTTTTGGCGTAGTTCTGGGATCACATACACACACACACACACACACATAGAAACAAACAAGATGAGAGTTTTAGTAATATACTAGACTAAGTGGGACCCGTTGGATCCCATGTTCACACGGGAGGGCTGGTCTCCCGACGCAATATTCCACCTCTCCACCAATACCAATATTGGTGGCCAGTGGGGGGGGGGCTTTTCTGGAGTGCTGGTATAGGTTCTTGGGGTGGCAGCTCAGTCCCTCAAGCCTGATCTGCTGGCAGCTCACGCACGGCTGGTGGGCTGGCAGTTGACTCATGACTATTCCTTGAAATTCCATTTCAAGCAAGGTGCAAGGCCACCAAATTCAGTGCAGTTTCATTCCATTTCATGCAGGGTGAAACCACCACAAAACACCAAACTCACACTTCAGTAGACATTCAGTGTGTTCAGTTGATTCACAGCTCAGACAGAGTCATGACCTCTCCCTCCCCCATCATGCAGAGACTGAGCCACACCCACACTTCCGGGGTTTTATAACCCCTCCCCCTCCCACCGGAAAAGGTGTGGCCTTCATGGCGTGATTGACAGGAGAGAGATTCGCAACATTTTTAAAACACTAATAACACTTTTATTTTTCATTGATGGGAAGAATTCTCTGCACCTGCTCAGCGGAGGGGACCGAGTAAGATGGCCAAAAATCACAGCCGTAAGTGGTAGCGTTTTATCTAAAATCAATATACAGTGCAAACAGGAAGTAAGTGCATTTGCAGTAAGTAGTGCCTTTCAACTTCAAGCCAAAGCTCCCAAGCCACCATTTGCAGGCAGTGTCTTTGTACTTCAAACAAACCATATTTTCATTTTCAAACCGCATTAAGGGGACTCACAGTTGTGTAGACATTTGTTCGGGGTTATTCAGAGCTCAGAGAGACATGACCCTTTGGCTTCATCCATCTTGCAGAGACTGAGTGAGGCACACCACTTCCTGGTTTTATAGTCCCTCCCCCTCCCTCAGCAGGGGCAGCAGAGAATGGTGATTTTTAAAAAAAAACATTAATATCTCTCTGATTTGTCATTGATGGTAATAATCCTCTGGTCCCGTAAGGCGAAGGGGGGCTCTGAGCGAGGTGGCCAAAAATGACGGCCGTAGGTGGCGGCGTTCTCTCGGAAATCGCAGCACAGTGGGCCAAAAGCGGTCAAGAACAGACTTTTAGTAATATACTAGACCAAGTGCAGAAATGCAGCCGTTCCCTACCCGTAGCCCCCACGGGAGACGTGGTCCTCCAACTCAAGCCGTTCCCGAACATGAGATTCGAGCACTCAGCAGTGCGGCTGTTTTTAAATGGCGTCTTTGAGGCGAGATGCGGGCGCCAGCAGCCGTCATGGTCGCTGGCCAGCAGGAGGCGACAAAATAAGTGAGTGGGGGGGGGGGGGGAAGGATTTTTTATTTAAAAATGTGTACATAAACAGGACATAATTTAATCAGGAGTGGATACTTGGAATGGGAAGCGAAATCTCCACCGAAATGGAAACAATCTAGACGTTTGTGGGTCTGGTGTTGGCGTAGCAACGAATCAAAGGCTGGCAGCCAGGCAGAAACACCCACACACACAGAGTTTTAAATGTAGATAGATAGATATACGTTCAGTTCTGGGCACCATGTTATAGGAAAGATGTTGTCAAGCTGGAAAGGCTGCAGAGAAGATTTACGAGGATGTTGCCAGGACTAGAGGGTCTGAGCTATAGGGACAGGTTGAGCAGGCTGGGACTCTATTCTTTGGAGCGCTGGAGGCTGGGACTATCCCAAAACTTTAAGAATGTTAGGCAGGTGCATGGATAGGACAGGTTTGGAGGGATGGGGGAATATGCGGGCAGGTGGGACTGGAGTAGCTGGGACATTTTGGTCGGTGTGGGCAAGTTGCGCTGAAGGGCCTGTTTCCACTCTGATTCACTCTATGGCCCACAAATATGAGTTCTTTCTTTATAGCCCTGTCCCACTGTACGAGTTCATTCCAAGAGCTCTCCCGAGTTTAAAAAAAAAATCAAACTCGTGGTAAGCACCGAGAATGAACGTAGCGGGTATGTCGGAGCTCGGGGACGTCTCTTAGCGGCTCGTAGCGCTAACGGCAGGTACTCGGGAAGACTCGCTAGCGGCAGGTAAGCACGGCAAGACTCGTGAAGATTTTTCAACACGTTGAAAAACGTCCACGAGAGCCCCGAGTTCCGACGAGCGGCCATCACCGTAAATCTCCGAGTTCCAATCAGGGCAAACTCGGGGTGAACTCTTGGAATGAACTCGTACCGTGGGACTGGGCGTTTAGACAATAGACAATAGGTGCAGAAGTAGAGGCCATTTGGCCCTTCGAGCCAGCTCCGCCATTCAATGTGATCATGGCTGATCATCCCCAATCAGTACCCCGTTCCTGCCTTCTCCCCATATCCCCTGACTCTCTCTCGCTATCTTTAAGAGCCCTATCTAGCTGTCTCTTGAAATAATTCTCTCCAGAGAACCGGCCTCCACCGCCCTCTGGGGCAGATAATTCCACAGACTCACAACAGATGCAGGAAGATTGTTCCCGATGTTGGGGAAGTCCAGGACAAGGGGTCACAGCTTAAGGATAAAGGGGAAATCCTTTAAAACCGAGATGAGAAGAACTTTTTTCACGCAGAGAGTGGTGAATCTCTGGAACTCTCTGCCACAGAGGGTAGTTGAGGCCAGTTCATTGGCTATATTTAAGAGGGAGTTAGATGTAGCACCAGAGGCTACGGGGATCAGGGGGTATGGAGAGAGAGGGCAGGTACGGGATACTGAGTTGGATGATCAGCCATGATCATATTGAATGGCGGTGCAGGCTCGAAGGGCCGAATGGCCTACTCCTGCACCTAATTTCTATGTTTCTATGTTTCTAATATTTCCACCTCCCAAAGCAACAAAATCGCTCAATGTCAGTAAAGTAACATAAAATGAAACAAGTGTAGTAATAATAATAATAACAATGATAATAATAATTTGAAAAATAGAAAGTAGAAATAAAGTAAAAGAAACATAAATAAATACAAAGTTGAAATAATTGCCATAATAGTTGCCACTGCCAATGGCATTGCTAGCACTAATGGTAATGATAGTAATGATGATAGTAATAATAAGACAAAGCAAATTAACAAAATGGTGCTACTGAATAAGCAAGCCAACGTATAAGTGGAGCAAGAATAGCTTCCTTTGGTATTACATAGTATATCTTAAAATCGACAAGGTATAAAGAAAGAGTTAGCGTTAGAGAAGTTAGCAAGTTGCAAACTGGGCTCTTGGATTAAAGCGCAGGGCAAAAGAACATCAATTAAGTATTGTTAAACAAAAACGCTGTAGGAGCAGATTGGTATAACACAGCCTTGGCTGTAATGAGCTCTTATCAGCCCCAGACAGTCCGCTAGGAAGACTCGTGTAAACAAACTAGCCGAATGCTGGCAGCGTTAGTCTCCAAATTGTGGTCTCCAAATCTGAGGAAGGACATTATTGCCATAGAGGGAGTGCAGAGAAGGTTCACCAGACTGATTCCTGGGATGTCAGGACTGTTGTATGAAGAAAGACTGGATAGACTTGGTTTATACTCTCTAGAATTTAGGAGATTGAGAGGGGATCTTATAGAAATTTACAAAATTCTTAAGGGGTTGGACAGGCTAGATGCAGGAAGATTGCTCCCGATGTTGGGGAAGTCCAGGACAAGGGGTCACAGCTTAAGGATAAGGGGGAATCCTTTAAAACCGAGATGAGAAGATCTTTTTTTCGCACAGAGAGTGGTGAATCTCTGGAACTCTCTGCCACAGAGGGTAGTTGAGGCTAGTTCATTGGCTATATTTAAGAGGGAGTTAGATGTGGCTCTTGTGGCTAAGGGGATCAGAGGGTATGGAGAGAAGGCAGGTACGAGATACTGAATTGGATGATCAGCCATGATCATATTGAATGGCGGTGCAGGCTCGAAGGGCCGAATGGCCTACTCCTGCACATAATTTCTATGTTTCTATGTTAGCAGCCAGCTGCTAAAAACAAGAAGGCAGAGACCAGATCACGAACCACAAAGTGGGTCCCGTAAGCCCAATTTTATAGCATGTGCAGGTGAAGAACCTTTCAAGTATGATTACACATAAACATTATAAGGAAAAGTTGGTATAAGATAGTCACGAATCGTGGTGAATTCTTACCAGCCTCATACATTTCAAGACAGGGGTCTAGTATAATCAGCAAGGCCGAGCGCTAGCAATGGCTAGTTGCTAAGAGCAGTCAAGCTAAAGTTAGTCCATAGTGTAACCGTAGATTAACCGGACCCCTGTGCCACTCGGATATAGACGTACCGAGGGAAGTCAGTCGTCTGCGGGTCCCGGTCTGCGTCGACGGTAAGATGAGATGAAATCCTGAGCGTCCTCGGGAGATGTTAGTCGTCGCCTCTTTCCTTCCCCGGCCATGATGAACAGCTTGGCTGGATAATGAAGGGAGGGTTTGAGACCCAGGCTGTACAGCTCCTTCATAACGTCTCGGTACGCGGAGCGTTGTTCAACTATCTCGGGACAGTAGTCTTCGTAAATGTGGATCGGGATATCCTTGTACTTCAGCTTACCCCTCTGCCTCCGAGCCTCACGCACCACCAACTCGCGGGTCTGGTATCTATGGAAGCAGATCACAACTGCTCTGGGTTTCTCACCAGGGCTTGGCTTGGCTGTTAGCTTACGGTGGGCTCGGTTTAGCTCCGGGGCTGATTCCACTGTGGGCTCGCCAAGAGTCTCGAGCAGGAGTTGAGAGAAAAATGCTGTTGTTTGGGGACCTTCGATGTTCTCGGGGAGACCGACTATCCTTGTTATTTCGGCGATCCTGCCTTCCAGGCCGATAAGCTTAGACTTTAGCTTGGCGTTCTCTTCGGTCACCGTAGTTAGTATTGTCGCTATAGCTCGTATGTCTTGGCTGGTGGTATGGGCAAAAGACTCTAATGACGAAAGACGGTGTTGGTGATCTAAAATTGTGGTCTGGATATTGTCCAGCTTCGTTTCCAGTTTGGTGAACGCTGCGTTGAATTCTGCCAGTAGCGATACCTTGTGCTCTGTTAACATGGCTGCTCGCGTGGCCATGCCGGTGCTGGTCGTCGGGTCTTCCGTCTTTTGCTCCTCTTTCTTTCCTCTGCCTGGCATCTTTATGTCAGGACTGTTTTATGAAGAAAGACTGGATAGACTTGGTTTATACTCTCTAGAATTTAGGAGATTGAGAGGGGATCTTATAGAAACGTACAACATTCTTAAGGGTTTGGACAGGCTAGCTGCAGGAAGATTGTTACCGATGTTGGGGAAGTCCAGGACAAGGGGTCACAGCTTAAGGATAAGAGGGAAATCCTTTAAAACCGAGATGAGAAAAACATTTTTCACTCAGAGAGTGGTGAATCTCTGGAATTCTCTGCCATAGAGGGTAATTGAGGCCAGTTCATTGGCTATATTTAAGAGGGAGTTAGATGTGGCCCTTGTGGCTAAGGGGATCAGGGGGTATGGAGAGAAGGCAGGTACGGGATACTGAGTTGGATGATCAGCCACGATCACATTGAATGGCGATGCAGGCTCGAAGGGCCGAATGGCCTACTCCTGCACCTAATTTCTATGTTTCTATGTTTACGGCGTGGAGAGGTGCTGTCAATGGTGTTTAAATATTTATGGGTAGTTATAAAACTTAGGCTGAGCTATAATAAAAGTTGGAGGTGAACAGGTCGGGAGCGTGGAAAAGGTCGACTACTGCAACATGTCGCCCCCAGCTTGTGAATTTTGACTCCTAATTGGAGGAGCAATACGCATTACAAAGATTGTAGTTGGCCACGGGCTTAATACTAACCTGTATCGTAATCAACGAAGTGAGATGACGGGCATTTCACGTGGCGGGATTCGCTTCGTTCACTGGGCGGCCAATGTGTTGTATGTAGGAGGAAACATATTCTGTGCTTTATCACATTTATTCCCAAGTAAAAGAGAATAGGATATTTCACAATGGTTTGCTCAGGTTGTTTCTTTTGCTGTCCAATATGAATGCTTGATGTTAAACTCATGGAAAATTAGCATGAAGTCTTTGTAATAGATGTGCGGTTATAAATTCCACACCTCATATTGATGTCACCTCAAAGTCAGAATTAGAATTTTTCCTCCCTTAAGCAATTTCATGGAACGATTCTCCTCAGATCTCTTAGTGTGTGACCGATTAACTGCTTCAATTGAATGATAACATTGAGCTGAAAGCCACAAACCTGTTGCAAATCATCTCCTGCATGCGGAGTTCCCGATATGGCCGCCTGTATATCGGCGAGACCAAGAATCGGCGACTGATTTGCTGAACACCTGCGCTCGGTCCGTCAACGTCTAATGGACATTCCGGTTGCTTCCCAAACTGACCTTTTTTGTTCCGGCCCTACTCCATCGCTAGACGGACGTCACACGCCAACTGGTCATAGAGTCCCATTGCAAGGAAATTGACGCTTTGGCCTAAACTGCCCTTGCTGACGGCAGTGCCCCATCCGCACTAGTAGCCCCTGCTCGTGTTTCGCCCATATCCATCCGAATCGGTCCTTTCCATGCACCTGTCGAAATGTCTTTGATATGATGTAATAATATCTGCCTCACCTACCCCCTCTGGCAACTCCCACCACCCTAAGCGTGAAAAGTGTGTCCCTCAGATTCATATTAAATATTCCCCCTCTCACTTAACGGCAAAGTGGTCTAGTTCTTGATTCCCCCTTTCTAGGTTAACGATTCTGTGCATCGACCCTATTAATTCCGCTCCCGATCTAGTGTAAGATTACACTTCATCCTTCTGTGCTCAGAGAAATACAGCCCTGACCTGCCCAACCTCTCCCTATAGATGGGAATTTAGTTTCTGCTAACATCCCCGTAAATCTTCTCTGAATTCTTTCTTTCTTAACGCCGTCTTTCCTATAGCAGGGTGACCAAAACTGAGCACGATACTCGAAAAGTGACGTCATTAACCTTATGGAACTGTAAAATAACATCCTACCTTTTATGGTCAATGCTCTGACTGATGAAGACCACTGTGCCTAAATACTTCTTTTCCCCTCCATCTGCCTGTGGCGCCACTTTCTCGGAACTAGTACCTGCACTCCAAGATAGCTCTTCGCCACAACACTCCCTCGAGCCATATCCCTGCCCCGGTTTCACTTCTCAAAATGCAGCACCTCACTCATATCTGCATTAAACACCACTAACTGTTCCTCAGCTCACTTGCCCAACTGCGCAAGAACCTGCTGTTATCTTTCATAACCATCTTCGCTATCTACAATACAACCCACTTGTATGCATTCGCACATTTACTAATCCTACCTTGTCCATTTTCATCCAAATCTTTCATACAAACAACAAAGAGGTTTGGGCCCAGCAGCGATAGCAGAGGGACACCACTGTCACTGGCCTCTAGTCCGCGAACCAACTTTACAGCAACACCCTCTGTTCCAGTTTCCATGATGCCAATATACCATCCAGTCGGCTAGAGTCCATGCGATCTAACGTCTCAGAGTAGATCACGACACGGACTCTCATCAAAAGCCTTGCTGAAATCCAGAAAGGTAGCGTCTGCAGCTCAGTCGTCATCCCGTTTTTTGGTTATATTTTCACAAAAGTCAACAGGACTCGGGAAACACGGTGTTCCACGTAAAGTACCATGGCGACTATCCCTAATCACCCTTGTCTATCTGAATGCATACATATCGTATCCAGTTACTTGCCTACCACAGATGTTACACTAACTGGACTATAGTTCCCAGGCTTTTCCTTGCAGCCCTTCTTAAATTGCGATACAAATATTAACCACCAGTCTTCCGGCATCTCACCCCATTTAATTCTGATGTATATAACTAAGGCTTGTAATTTATTCTCTGGCTTTCGACCGCGTCCTCAGATATATCTGATCAAACCCAGGAGATATGCCTAACTTCAGACGCCTTAATTACTCCTCGACCGTAATATCGACTGCCCTCAAAACACTGCCATTGGCTGCCCCCAAGATTTACAGTTGTTGCTGCTTTCTCTACGGTTAAAACAGAGGAGAAATACTCAATGATGACATTGCCATCTTTGCTTTGGTTTTTCTGGGACCATATTCTCTTTCCGGTCACCAATTTTCCCTTGATGACCACCCATATTATTTTGATGTTGCTCGATATTATCTGCTAACGTTATCTCCCGCCCCCTTTTTGCCCTCCTGGTTTCTTTATTAAGTCTGTTCGTCAGTTATCAAATTTCCTTGAGGAATATACATGATGCCAGCTCCCTCCCTATACCCGTCCCATGTCTCCTTCATTTTCCTGACCAGAGCCTCAGTTTCTCTCATCACTCATGCTTATGCTCACCTGTCTTTCCCTTCCGTATACCAGGCACATGCCTGCCCTGAACTCCAGTTATCACACCATTAAAGCATCCCATGATTTTGGCCGCTCCTTTGCTTGTAAAAACCTAGTCGGATCAATTTGTGTCAGTTCCTGTCTGTGGGTACCATCAAAGTTGCGCCTGCCTCAATTCAGAATTTTAACCCGCGGGCCTGCCATGTCGTTACCTACAGTTATCTCAAAGGTAATATGACAGTGGTCGCTGGTCCCAACAGAGTCGATCAAGAACACATCAGTCATTATCGTTTCCAATTTCCGTATAATGTCCACCTGTCCACCTTATTGTAATGCACTGATTTTAATTTGACAAATTGGGAATTGAGGATTGAAAATGTGATGATATTGTTCGATGCCAATGGTTATGTTTCAATGCCTGTCCGGCTGAATTACTCCAGCATTATATGTCCTTTTTTGAAAACCAGCATCTGCAGTTCCTTTTGTTAACCATCTCTGCACCTTCCCCAAAGCCTCCATATCAGTCCTGTAATGGAGTGACCAGAACTGTATGCCATACTCCAAATGCTACCTGACGTATGTCCCTTAAAGTTGCACATATACTTTCCTCTCTCCATATCTCACATCCTTTTATCTCCTTATTTTCTCTCGCCTCTGTCACTTACTCCACTCATCTGCCAATCACCCCCTCATCTTTTAACATCGTGTCAGACTGAAGAAGTGTCTCGACCCGAAATGTAACCTATCCATGTTCCCCACAGATGCTGCCTGACCCACTGAGTTATTCCAGCACACTGAAATGTCACCTATCCATGTTCTCCACAGATGCTGCCTGACCCACTGAGTTACTCCAGCACTCTGTGAAATGTCACCTGTCCATGTTCTCCACAGATGCTGCCTGACCCACTGAGTTATTGCAGCACTTCGTGTTAGAGTCATATATACAGGATGGACACAGGTCCTTCGGCGCAACTGGCCCACACCTGACAACATGTCCCAGCTAAACTAGTCCCACCTGCCTGCATTTGGTTCCTATCCCTCCAATATACCTGTCTAACTGTTTCTTAATCGTTGGGATGGTCCCAGACTAAACCACCTCCTCCGGCAGCTTGTTCCATACACCCACCACCCTCTGTGGAAAAAACATTCCCCTCAGATTCCTATTAAATCTTTTCACCTTGAGCCCATGTCCTCTGGTCCTTGATTCCCGCACTCTGGGCAACAGATTATGTACATCTAACTAAATTGTGTTCTATGCAAGATTCCAGCATCTGCAGTTTCTTGTGTCTCCCTCACCTATATCCACCTATCACTTCTGAAGAAGGGTCTCAACCTGAAAGGTCACCCATTCCTTCTGTCTGGAGATGCTGCCTGTCCCGCTGATATACTACTGTCCCGCCCCCATCTCTTTTTTTCAACTTTCTCCCCCGACTCCATCAGTCCAAAGAAGGGTCCTGACCCGACACGTCGCCTGTTCATTCCCCTCCAAAATGTCGGTAGATCTCAGCAGGTCAGCAATCCGTGGTGGGAAACGGATGGAGAAGTGTTCCCAATGTAAGCCCTCCTTGGCCCTGTCGAGGAGCAGACCATCAACAGTACCAGCATCTTTTCATCCATAATGTACCCAAGTGAAAATGCTAAAGTGAGCCAAGCTGCACAGCCGACTGCTCACAGTACCAGCTGGCTTCCACTTGCCCAAAAAATTAAAGGCAATTGTTTTTAAAGAAAGTCTTGATGCATTTATGCCTTACGTAACAAATAAAATAAGTTTGTCCTGATCTGACTGTTCTTCGGAATTCTTCAGAATACATGTGCTATCATAATGAAAGAAAATGCCAACCATCTCCAGAAATGATAAGAAATTATTCTCTCCTCCATGCATATCTGTAGCCCTAGGGCAGTCAGTCACCTCCCCACTACTTCAAAGATAGTTCCTGCACTTGGCAATTTCGTTTGGCCGCTGATGTATTTTATTTGTGTAAACAGGCACCAGAGACCGTGTATGATTTAAACACATCTTTAATGAGCACTAAAAGTTAACAGCGTTGAGGACAACAGGTTGTCAGTGCATCCTAGCTGCTCAAAACTGGCAGTGCCGGGAGCAAATATTAGTATAAGTGTTATAGTGGGGTGGAGTTAGTGATGCTGGCTTATGTGTGATTGGTTCACATGCATCATCAATCTACATCCTTTCCCCTTAAGATTAAGTGTGGAAAGGGCACCCATGCAATGGAGTTAAACATACTCGCCATATCTGTCTGGTGGTCTGCTAACACGGCCCGAGCGCATGCGGACCCAACCCTCCCCTCCCTCTCCTGAAAGATGAGACGGAGATCCTGGAGGCGAGAATGGTGCGGGAGAGGCTCATGGGGACCGAAAGGGGAAACATGTGGTAGGTGAGGCCCCGTGGTTAGTGGAGACCGAGGGATGAAGAGTGGTGTAAGGCATGCGGGGACGGGTGGGAGACATTGCAGAAGGCAGCTGGAACTGGAGCGGCGGACCATAGGGACCAGTAGGCGGTGGGCGGGGCTCCCCCACAGCCAGCAGGTGTAGACTTCTCCGGTATACCGCTCCCTCACAGTCCACCAGGTAGGATCGTGGCTCGTCAGTCGGGCTGACAATAGTGCCCAGACGGGAATGTCCAGTTGAGGTTTGTAGACGGATGACCTGGCCCGGCAGTAGAGGCTTGAGTAGTCTGCTGGAACTGTCGTATGACCGTTTCTGGATGTCATGCTTCTCTTGGAGACGTTTCTGGACAGTGGCAGGCTTCAACACCCGAGGAACCAGCTGCTGTTGTGCGGTGGGGACCGGAGACCTCGCCAATCGTGACATCAGACGCCGTGCCGGCGATCCCAGGGTTTCATCACTGGCAATGTTTCTGAGATTCAGGAGATCGAGATAGACGTCTGACTTTGAAATGTGTGCTCCCTCCAGCAAGTGCTTGGCACTTCGGACAGCGCGTTCAGCGAGTCCATTACTCTGTGGATACTCGGGACTGCTTGTGACGTGCTGGAAGTTCCATCGGTCTGCGAAAAGCTTGAACATGTGGTTGGTGAACTACCGACTGTTGTCGGTTCTCAGGCAAACAGGAGCGCCATGGGCGGAGAAGTGCCTTTTCAGCTTCTTGATGACCATGTCAGACGTGAGGGAGGTCAGTTCGTCAAGTTCAAACCAGTTAGAAAAGGAATCGACCAGAACGAGGTAGTGCTTTCCGCACCATTCAAACATGTCTGCCGCCAGCGACGTCCAGGGCAGTGCTGCTGGAGGTTGTTGCAGAAGGGGCTGCCGCTGCTGATGAGGCACAAGGTTGTTGTAAGTGGGGCAGGAGGCTCTGCGGTCCCGGATGTACTCGGCCATCCCCGGGATGACCGCTGTGTCTCTCTTTGAAATATTTGTCTCGTAGCGATGAGGGTATCACTACCTTGTCACCCTTAACCACAACACCATCCTATACCACCAGTTCATCACGTACCAGGAAGTACGGCTGTACCTCTGTGGGCGTGTCGAATCGTTTGTCTGGCCAGCCTGTTTTGATGATGGAGGAGCGGGTTTGAAGCGTATCGTCAGTGGCAGTGTGCGCGGCCAGGGTACGCAGTTGCTTACTGGGGACGAGGTCGACACCAAGGACCATGAAATCCTCCTGCTCATGGGGGTGTTGTTCGCAAGATGCCCAAGGTGCACGAGAGAGGGAGTGTCAGCAACATGCATGTCCTTACCCTTCTTGTAGGTAATGGTGAAGTCATACCGCTGCATCAGCAGCATCATGCGCGGCAAGCGAGTTGGCGCGGCATGGATGGGCTTGTTCAGGATCGTCACCAGCGGTTGGTGGTCCGTCTCGACCATGAATGTGTTGCCAAGGACGAAATTTGGTGCAGGCAAAAATGACAGCCAGCAGTTCCTTTTCGATTTGCGCATTGTGCTGCTCTGTGTCGGTCATGGTGCGAGAGGCATACGTGACAGGTGCCATCGGCAGATGGTTGCAAGCAGGCTGTGCCGAGCCAAAATTTCGAGGCATTGCAGGTGATCGTCACCGGACGTTTCAGGTCGAAAAATATCAGGGTCGGTGCACTGGTCAGTTTGGATTTTAAGACATCAAAGGCGGCCTGATGTTGCAGGAACCATGACCATGCAGTATCCTTTTTGGTCAGCTGCCGCAGTGTGGAGCTTATTTCGCTGAGGTTCGCTATGAACTTTCTGAGATAGTTTACCATGCCCAGAAAACGTTGCAGGCCTTTCACGTCTATGGGGACAGGCATCTCCGTGATGGCAGCAGCTTTCTTCGGATCGGGTTTAGGGCCATCAGGAGTAAAGATGTGGCCGACATAGGAGACCGCTGGAACCCGGAACTTGCACTTGTCAGGATTGAACAGGGCGTGCTCCAAGATGAGCCTGAGATTGTGATCGTGTTCAGCTGCGTCTTTGCCATATAGGAGGATATCGTCAACAATGATAGGACAAGGTAGGCCCTCGAATAATTGCTCAATGGTTCTCTGGAAGACTTCACTGGCGGAGTTGATTCCGAATGGCATTCTCAGGAACTTATATCTGCCGAATGGGGTGGCAAATGTGGTGAGGTCTGATGACTTATTGTCCAGCGGTATCTGCCAGAAAGAGTTCTTTGCATCGAGCACAGAAAAGAGGGTGGCCATTCCGACCTTTGCCGTAACATACTCCACGGTCTTCATGGGATGGTGTGGGCGCTTGCCTAATGGCAGTGTTCAGGTCTTTCTGGTTGATGCACAGACGGATTTCGTTCTTTCCCTTCTTGAATGTGGAAATCATGGTCAAGACCCAGGCAGTGGGGTCGCTGACTGCTTCAATTACGCCTATGGAGGTCATGTCCTTCAGCATAGAATGAACCCTGTCAGTCATGGCAAATGACAATCGGTGCGGGGTTCGGATGACGGGCGTCACATCGGGGTCAGTAATAATATTGTAGGTCACAGGCAACTTGCCTAGGTTGTTTTCGAAAAGATCAGGGAATTCACTCAGCGGCTCAAACGAAATTTGCAGCTTGTGGACAGTTTTGTCAAAGGAAATCAGCCCCAGCTCCTGACAGGCACGATTGCCAAGCAGGATGGCTGAATCAAAGTTCAGGATAAAAAAGGTTAAATCCATCGTGGATCTTTTCAATACATATCTCAAGTTGATTTTGCCCAGAGGAACCAATACCTCCTCTCCGAAAGCATGTAAAGTGGACTTGTCCTTGATAAGAGGCTCGTTAGTTCTAATCTTGTTGAAGAGGTTGATTGGCATTGTGTTCACTTTAGACCACGCATCTAATTTCGCGCCAAAGTCCACATTGTTTACAGATATCGTCACGGTCGGATCTGAGTTCTTGGCAGCAAGATGCTGTAAAGAGTAAACAGTCTAATCCTCTTGAGAGTCAATTCGGCTGTAGTCTGGGGCAGCTTCGAGCTTGAATTGGGGAGTGATACTGTTGCTGTCTCGTTGCAAAAACATTGAGATTACACTTGGAACTTGGCGAATTCCTCCCCCCGAGCCCGGATTGAGGCCCTACAAACTGAAGCAAAGTGATTCAACATTTTGCAATAATTGCATGCTTTCCCGAGGGCGGGGCAGGCTGATTGTCTGTTTTGTGTAAGTAATTGCAGTTGGGTCATCTCTGCTGTGGACTGCCTGACTGACTCGGGTCGTAAATCGCCTGTTATCTGTGTTTGTTCGCTGCCTAGTGAGGTCCGTCAGATCGATGGTTTTTGTTTCATGCATGCCGTCTATGGGGTCGATGAATTCAGCAGTTCTGCATGCGTGCACAGCTTCGTCAAGCGTCAAATCTGTCCGTCTCAGAAGCTCTGATCTGAGCTTTAAATCGCTCATGCCATTCACTAACATGTCCATCGTTAGCTGATCAGTCAGCTGATCAATCGGCATGAGTTCGAACCGACCACGTTGGGCTAGATATCTATTCAGATATAAACGAGTCTACCCATTCGCCAGGGAGCCAAGAGATGAACCTCGCCCTATCCAAAATGTGATTTGAGGGCTGGTCACAGATCTGGCTCAGTTTACGCAGCAGGACATTGGGGTCGTCAGGAGATTCAGCTGGGATTATTACCTGACCGTTAGCATCGCGGACTGCTGGAACATAGCGGAATGTTCTTGACAGCATCTGGTTCATTTCGGTGTGCAATGTTCATGTAGTGCTGGTAATCCATTTCAAACGTAGCCCAGCGTCCGCTGATATCCGCATCAAAGACAAGAGGGTCAGGCTTTCGACAAGAAGCCATCGTAAAGTAAAACAAAACTCACCAAATAATAAAAATAAAAACCGTTATACAGAAGACGAAGGTCAGATCACTTCTGACGCCAAGTAAACACGAGCCAGAGCAGTATGTGATTTATAACCGTATATAACATATAACCAGATAACAATTACACCACGGAAACAGGCCATCTCGGCCCTTCTCGTCCGTGCCGAACACTTACTCTCCCCTAGTCCCATCTACCTGCACTCAGACCATAACCCTCCATTCCTTTCCCGTCCATATACCTATCCAATTTATTTTTAAATGCTAAAATCGAAACTGCCGCCACTACTTCAACTGGAAGCTCATTCCACACAGCTACCACTCTCCGAGTAAAGATGTTTCCCCTCATGTTACCCCTAAACTCCTGTCCCTTAATTCTCAAATCATGTTTTAACACATCTTTAATGAGCACTTGAAACTTAACTTAAGATGGACAGTGATTTTAAATTGGATCATCAAATAGGCGCGGTAGTAAAGTCCAGCTTCTTTCATTTAAGGCAGCTGGCAAAGGTGAAGCCCATTCTTGAGCGGCAGCATTTTGAAACAGTAATCCATGCCTTCATCACGTCTAGGCTGGATTACTGTAACGCACTCTATTTTGGAATTGCTCGATCTTCCCTGGCTCGTCTCCAATTGGTTCAAAATGCTGCTGCTCGCCTTTTAACTGGAACTCGAAAGAGGGAGCACATAACGCCAATTCTGGCCTCCCTCCACTAGCTCCCGGTGTACGTTCGAGTTCATTTTAAGACTCTTTTATTTGTTTTTAAATCTTTAAATGGCCTCGCCCCGCCTTACCTCTCTGAGCTGCTTCATCCCTACGCTCCTGCCCGGTGCCTCAGGTCAGCTGCTCCTGGAGGTACCGAGGTCTAAGCGGAAGCTCAGAGGGGATAGAGCCTTTTCTGTTGCTGCTCCGGCGTTATGGAACACTCTGCCGTTGCACATCAGACAGGCCCCCTCACTGTCCATCTTCAAAACCAATCTTAAAACCCATTTATATTCCTTGGCTTTTGACCCTGTATGAGACTTTGCTCCTGTTTTAGTGTTTTTAATGTTTTTTTTTTTTTTTAATTGTTTTTACTCTCTCTTTTAATGTTTTTATTGTCGTGTAATAATTATTTGTCCATGATTAGTCATGTACAGCACTTTGTCGCAACAGTGGTTGTTTTTAAAGTGCTCTATAAATAACGTTATTATTATTATTATTATTAACAGCGTTGAGGATGACAGGTTGTCAATTCATCCTAGCGGCTCGAACTGGCAGTGCCGGGAAAGAGTGTTATTATAAGTGTTATAGTGGAGTTAGTGATGCTGGTTTATGTGTGATTGGTTCACATGCATCATCAATCTACAGGAACTGTTCTGACTAGGATATGAAGGCTCTGCAGAAAGTAGTGCGTTCGGCTGAACCTTGAGTTCCTCTTGGTTAGATGCAGACCGTTTTATCTGCCCAGAGAGTTTACCTCCACTGTTGTGACTGCAGCCTATATCCCTCCTGATGCTAATGCCAAGCTTGCAATGAAAGAGCTGCATACTGCCATTAGTAAACACCAGACTCACAACCCCGAGGCAGCCTTCATTGTTGCGGGTGACTTCAATCACTCCAACCTGAAGACTGTACTCCCCAAATTCCACCAACATGTCTCCTTCCCCACTAGAGTAGACAAGACACTGGACAAAGTGTACACTAACATGGCTGAAGCTTACAAAGCCGTCCCCCTCCCCCACCTTGGTCAGTCTGATCGCCTCTCATTGTTCCTGCTCCCTAAGTACTCCCCAGTCATCAGACGGGTTAAACCCACTGTGAGGACAGTTAAGGCCTGGTCAGAGGAAGCGGACTCCACACTTCAGCAGTGTTTTGGAAACACTGACTGGAAGGCGTTTGCAGCCCAGGCCACCCTTGACTCTCACACGGACATTGATTCCTACACATCCTCTGTTCTGGACTTTATAAACTCCACCATCAATAGTGTCACCTCCCTCAAACGGGTGATCATATTCCCGAATCAGAAGCCATGGATGAACAGCGAGGTCAGGCTACTGCTGAAAGCACGGGACACCGCTTTCAGGTCAGGCGATGCTCGAGCCTACAGTTCATCCAGGGCTAACCTGAAGAGGGGCATCAAGAAGGTCAAGCACTGCCATAAGCTGAAGATTGATGAGCACTTCAACAACAACTCCGACCCCCGACGCATGTGGCAAGGCATCCAGGCCATCACGGACTACAGACCCACCAACACCACCCCCACATCCAGCGACGCCTTCTTCCTTGAGGAGCTTGATCACTTCTATGGCCGCTTCGATAGGGAGAATCTAGAGGCAGCCATCAAGGCTGTGCTACCTGCCGATCACCAACCCCTCACACTCACCCCCTACGACGTGTACATGGCACTGTGTAGGACTAATGTGCGTAAGGCTGCTGGCCCTGACGGCATCCCCGGGCTCGTGCTCAGGGCCTGTGCTGCGCAGCTGACAGACGTCTGGACTGACATCTTCAACCTGTCACTTGCCCAAGGAGTTGGCCCCACGTGCCTGAAAACCACCTCCATCGTGCCGGTGCCAAAACACTCCACTGCAGCAAGCCTCAACGACTTCCGCCCAGTTGCACTTACTCCCGTGATCACCAAGTGCTTCGAGAGGCTGGTCCTGGCACACCTCAAAGGCTGCCTAGCCCCACATTGGATCCCTATCAGTATGCCTACTGCAAGAACAGGAGTACGGAGGATGCCATCTCAACGGCACTTCACTCCACCCTCTCCCACCTCGACAACAGAGACACTTACGTAAGAATGCTGTTCATCGATTACAGCTCAGCATTCAACACCATTACACCCTCTAAACTGATCACCAAACTCGGTGACCTGGGCATCGACACCTCCCTCTGCAACTGGATACTGGACTTTCTAACCAACCCAGTCTGTTAGGTTAGACAAGCACACCTCTTCAACCCTCACCCTGAACACCGGTGTTCCTCAGGGCTATGTGCTGAGCCCCCTCCTCTACTCTCTCTTCACCTACGACTGCACACCTGTACATGGTACTAACACCATCATCAAGTATGCAGATGATACAACGGTGATTGGCCTCATCAGCAACAACGATGAGTTGGCCTACAGGGAGGAGGTCCAGCTCCTAGCAGCAGGGTGCGCTGACAACAACCTGGTCCTTAACTCCAAGAAGACCAAGGAGCTCATTGTAGACTTCAGGAAGTCTAGGGGCGGCACGCACACCCCCATCCACATTAACGGGACGGAGGTGGAACGTGTCTCCAGCTTCAGGTTACTGGGGGTCAACATCTCCGATGATATCTCTTGGACCCAAAATACCTCAACTCTGGTCAAGAAGGCTCACCAGCGTCTCTTCTTCCTGAGGAGACTGAAGAAGGTCCATCTGTCTCCTCAGATTCTGGTGAACTTCTACCGCTGCACCATCGAGAGCATCCTTACCAACTGTATCACAGTATGGTATGGCAACTGCTCTGTCTCCGACCGGAAAGCACTTCAGATGGTGGTGAAAATTGCCCAACGCATCACCGGTTCCTCGCTCCCCTCCATTGAGTCTGTCCAAAGCAAGCGTTGTCTGCGAAGGGCTCTCAGCATCGTCAAGGACTGCTCTCACCCCAACCATGGACTGTTTACCCACCTACCATCCGGGAGCCGCTACAGGTCTCTCCGTTGCCGGACCAGCAGGTCCAGGAACAGCTTCTTCCCTGCGGCTGTCACACTACTCAACACTGTACCTCGGTGACTGCCAATCACCCCCCACCCCCCACCCCCCGACAATCCTCCCACAGGAAAAACACTATAACTGTAGGCATGTAAATAGATTTATTTATTGGTATCATATGCTATGTCGCTCTTCCAGGGAGATGCTAACTGCATTTCGTTGTCTCTGTACTGTACACTGACAATGACAATTAAAGTTGAATCTGAATCTGAATCTGAATCTGAATCTGAACGCACCATGGGAACTACACTCGCCCCCCTGCAGGAACTATACATCAGAAGATGCAACTCCAGGACCAACTCCAGGACCAACAAGGCCCCTTCCACCCCTGCAACAGAGTCGCCATGCCGTGAAAACAGAGAGGATGAGAAGGAGTTTCTTCCCAGAGGCCATTAGGACTGTAAACTCCTATCTCACCAAGGACTAACTTACTTGTACCAATTTACTGTTGTGTGGTGTCCTGTTAAAATTGCTGTTTTTTCTCTTTTTTCCACAAATATGTAATTACTGATTTTGTTCCATTCTGTTTTGTAGTTTTTTTGCACAATCCGCAAGCATTGCCACTTTTCATTTCACTGAACATCTCGTATGTGTATGTGACGAATAAACTTGACTTGACTTGAGAAAAGAACTACCGGTGCTGGTTTAAATCGACGATGGACACAAAAAGCTGGTGTAACTCAGCGGGAACGGCAGCAACTCTGGAGGGAAGGAATGGGTTATCAAAATGTGGAGGAAAGAACTGCAGATGCTGGTCTAAATCGAAGATAGACACAAAATGCTGAAGTACCGAGTCTGAAGAAGGCTCTAGACCCGAAACGTCACCCATTCCTTCTTTCCCGAAATGCTGCCTGGCCCACTGAGTTACTCCAGCATCGTGTGCCTATTCTCTATCCAGCTAACCATATCTATATCTCTTATATTTGAGGCATGCTGCCCGGTCCGCTGAGTTGCTCCAGCACATCGTTTATGTTCTGCAGATGACCTAGTTGTTATCCGTGATGCGATGGCACGTTTTATCCATATTCCCAGGTAAATATCATCACATCCCCTGTTCAACGAAACCGCTTCAGTCGGAACTGAGGCACAGAATAGATACAAGGATCGATAGAGGCTGGAGTCTTAAGCAAAACATAACGAGCTGGACGAACTGAACGTGACAGGTAACATCTGCAGAGGGAATTGTATAGTATAGTATAGTATAGTATAGTATAGTATAGTATAGTATAGTATAGTATAGTATAGTATAGTATAGTATAGTATATCTTTATTGTCATTTTCCTGAGTACTCACATACCCAGAGGAAATAAAAAAACGTTACTCAACCAGTGTCCATTCAGTGTGCAGTAAAAAATAAATAGAAATAAAAATACATATATCATGGACAAATTAAATTAAACACTCTACTCTCTGCTAAACATCAACAGGCGTTCCGGTCGGCAGCGGCACGACAGTGGCTCTGCTGCAGTGTGACCAGGTTGATGGTTGGTGCGCGATACTTGGCAGGGGGCAAAGTCCGTTTATCAGTCTTCTAGCCTGCGAGTAGAAGCTGAGGAGCATCCTGTTGGTTTTGCAGCTAATGCTCCTGTACCTCTTCCCAGGTGGCAGGATGGAGAATATGTGATGCGATGGGTGGTAGGGGTCTTTGATGATGGAGATGGCTCTGCTGATACATCTCTTCCTGTATATGTCCAGCAGGAAAGGGAGTGGAGCTGTGTCGGATTGGGGGCTTCCACTGAATGGTGAACTTCGGTGAGTGGAATACAGAAAACAGAGATGACAAAATCAAATTCCAACTCACGGCTCACTGCTTCGCCTGTTTCATGGGGCCAATAATGACACGAGTTAGAATCTTAATCCCGTTCTTCAACTGCTTTCTAAACTTGCTTTGTGTCATTGCATAGATACAGGTGTTCGCGCAGCAGCTGACCCGAAGAAGTAAGATTCCTACTTCGTTGGCGATGGTCGAGGGGCTCGTGAGATCCGCGCCAACGAAGTTAACGGTGACCCGAGTGCAGATTAAAGTTACCGTAGCCGTCGCCCAGAGTAATATGGAGGTGCCGGACACGGTGAAGAGTAAAACGATGGCATTGCGCCGATTCTCCGCCTCGGTGTCCTTGCCTTCCAGTGACTTCAGGCGCCGGCGGACTCTGCTGGCTGCTACGATGTACCGGACCGTGAGCCCATTCAGAAATATGATAAGACCATTGGGGAGTAAGGAGAGAGAGGCGCTACATAGCCAGGTGAAAGCTACCCAGCCGATGGAAGTGAAGTACACGGCTTTGGGCCGGCATCCCCAGTTCACATTGTCCACGGAGAAACGTGGCTCGTACATGAAGTGAAAGGGAATGTATTTTAAACAGCTCAATGCGCACAAGGACCCAATGACCACGGCGGCCGTCTTATCCGTGCAATACGTGAGTCTCAGCTTCGGGCAGCAAATGCTGACAAAACGATCAAAGGTGAAGGACACGGTTAACCAGACGGAATAGTCCAGGCTGGCGGCCCGCAAGTGTATGTATGAAGAACACAATGTGCTGAGCGAGAGAAAGGAATAAGGATTGTGGTAAATGTAGATTTCCCTGAGAAACACGTGGGAGATGACAACCAGCAGGTGGGACATTGCCATCGCCACCATGTAGCGGGTGATTCCTTTGGTGAGACCGCACTTTCCCCGGCACAGGATCACAGCCGTCAGCACGTTCGCTAGGGGAAGAACAAAGTGGAGGGAAATAACTAATTAATGTTCTATCATGTGCAACAGTAAGGAAACAGGCTTAGTTGGCGAGGAAACGATGCAGACAGCCACATAAAACATAGAACATTACAGCATAGGTACACGCCTTTCACGGCACACTTGATGCCAAGTTAAACTATGACTTCTGCCTGCACACGAGACACGCCTCTCCATTCTCTTCACATATATATATATATATATATCAGAAGCCTCCTGAAGCCGACCATGGCATCTGCCTCCACCAACAATCCTGGCAGCATGTTCCAGACACCCAGACACCCAGCACCCTCTGTGTAAACAAACGCTTGCCATGTAAATGTGCTTTAAACGTTAGCACTCTCTAAAACGTTAAGAACATTGAAGGTTGCGGGTGCCTAGAATGCGCCGCCAGGATTGGCGGTGGAAACAGATTAGAAAGACAATTTGGAGAAGTTTTCAGTTTGACACATGGTTAAGCAGGGATTATTGGGGACAGGGAGTATGGGGACAGGAAGTATGGGGACAGGGAGTATGGGGATGTGGATCAGGTGTATGTGGATCAGGCCACCACGTCGGCATGGACATTGTAAGCCAAATGTCCTGTTCCTATGCTGAACTGTTTGTTGTATGTTCTTTGATGTATGTTCTTTGATGTATGTTCTGTGTTCTATTACATTGGTCATTTAGACTTTTGCCCTTCGGTTCCTTGGAGTATGTGGTTCTTAAAGAGTCATGGCATTGGGAGCTCGGAAGGTACAACATAAAATAGACCTTCCTGCACTAGCAGCGGGGATGCTGTCATTAACACCACTTGTGTGGGTATTGGATACGCTGTCTGCGCTTATTAACAAATATCTCTCGGCATCAAGCGTAAGGGTCTTTACATTGCCAGCACGGGGTTCTATTAGGCACAGGGATCAATCGGATCAAACTCCCGCACCAGGAGTCAGTCCGTTCCCCAGCGCCGCTGAACTCGTCGGTCAGGAGCTTAAATCAAAGTGTCTTTGCTGAAGCAGGAACAATTCGCGAGATACTGGCGAGGACATTTAGCACAAAATGAATGAGACTAAGAGATATAATCCAATTTTCCCCTTCAAGCGCAGTTGAGAACGATGAGGTTCTTGTAAGGAAGGCAAAGCGAAGACGAAAAGACACAGAGCTAAGGAGGCACTGAGACTGCGAATGCAAGTGGTCACAGAGAGCGGAAGGAGCTGACAAAAACGATATCAGAATACTGATCAGAAAGTCACAAAATCACAGAATCACAAAGTGCTGGAATAACACGGCCGGCCAGGCAGCATCTCGGCAGAACATGGGAAGGTGACGATTCGAGTTGGGGCACTTCCTATAGATGAGCGGAAGAGCAGCAGCAAACCCAGGCGGGGAGCAGTGAGAGAGTCTCGAAGAACTGCCCTCAGGGATGTTTTTTGAATGTTGCATAGCTTGAAGAAACTTCGTCGTGGAGTAGTGAAATGTGGAAACAACATACTGGAGATGCTGGATTACAAAATAAGGAAATGAAGTGCTGGAGCAACTCAGCGGATCAACAGCATCTCTGGAGATCCATGTGTTCCAGAGCTTCTACTGACCCGCTGCGTTAGTCCCGCACAAATGGAAGTTTTTTTTCTTGTAAACCAGCATCGGCAGTTCTTTGTTTCCGCATCGCAACACAGAACGCGCGGCAACGTTGAACAATGTGCCTGGACTTACCAGGGATTCCAAACAGCGCCAGAATTGGATAGGAGATCTCCTTCACGTATAGAATCGGAGCCCGCCCCATTCTGTATGATCTCGGCAGCTCACTGAGCTAACACGATGGAGCAAGGAGCGCGATACCAATGCTCATTAATACTCGCGCCAACCCTCCAGAGTATTCACGGAGTGATGAAACAATGATGTTAGTCATGGACATTTGAACAAACATTTCCACGCAATTCCACACAGAGGGCTGTGGAGGCCATGTCAGTGGAGATTTTTAAGGCAGAGATAGACACATTCTTGATTAGAACGGGTGTCAGAGGTTATGGGGAGAAGACAGGAAAATGGTATCAGGAGGCAAGATCAGCATTGATTCAATGGCGGAATGGACGCAATGGGTCGAATGCCGCAATTCTGTTCCAATGACTTGTGAACTTGTGAATTTTGATTTAAATCTTTTTTATTTGAATTTCACAGCAATTTGCATACATACAATGATAACAGACAGTGACAGTCAAGGCATAATTGTGCAACAGTATGTAAGCGACCGTCAAAGCCCTTACTCTTACCCACCTTCAACCCACCAGAGTCAAGTCGGAACCAAACGGGGCCAAACAACATTCACATACGTACACATCCACACAAATATGGTAAGATAAACGAAACAAAAAGTACTAAAAAAAAAGAAAAAGGGGGTCACTAATAACAGTAATTAAGTAATTCATTAAATTAATAAATGTGTGTGTGTGTGTGTGTGTGTGGGGGGGGGGGGGGTTAAGGGGAGAGCAGCTGCAGTCGAGCAGAACAATGGTGGAGAGCACTCAGTTCTCTTCCGAGTCCGGGGACACGTTGAGAGAGTTAACAAGTTCCAATAAAGGGTTCCATGTATCTAGGAATGTCTTGCTAGAACCTTTGAGAGAGAACCTAAGTTTTCCAAGCTTTAAATTGTAAAGCACCTCCTTAATCCAGCGGGCGTGTGTCGGGGGACAGGTGAGCCTCCAGTTAAGCAAGATCAGTCTCCGGGCTAACAAGGTTGTAAGAGCTAGGACCCGTTTCACCGCAACAGAGAGGTTGGTGTTGGGAGGGGTACCGAAAATGGCTGACAATGGGTTTGGAGGAATTGTCTGGCCGTAGGCTCTGCTTATCAAGTCGAAAGCACTCCTCCAAAAGGTTGCTAGCTTAGGGCAAGACCAAAACACATGGCTATGGTTGGCAGGAGATTGATTACATCTGTTGCAGGTATTCCTAACAGCGGGGTAAATTCTAGATAATCTTGCATTTGTGTAGTGGACTTTGTGAAGGACTTTGCATTGGATTAGGCCATGATGGGCACATATGGAGGAAGAAAGAATCAATTCCAAGGCAGAGTCCCAACGGAAGATGTGAACTCGCCTTTTCCATGTGTACCCAGGTCGGTAGGTGGTCGCAATCATCATTCATCCAATACAGGAGTTTTTGCAAGTATCGCCTAAAGTCAGGAAGTGCCAAACCGCCGTCACTCTTAGGAGACTGCAGTACCGCCTTTCGGATTCTAGCCGGTTTGCTACCCCATACAAATTTATATATTGTCCTTTCTAATTTATCAAAAAAAGATTTAGTGATAAGTATAGGGACGTCCTGGAAAAGATACAGGAATTTGGGTAGGACGACCATCTTGACCAGATTTATCCGGCCCACGAAGGATAGCGGTAAAACTGACCAGCGGTCAAAATCTCTTTCGGCTTTCTCAACCAGAGGCAGAAAGTTTGTGCGGAACATATCAGATAAGGGTGTTGTGATCAAGACACCGAGGTAGCAAAACCCGTCCTCTGCACATTTGAATGAGGTTAAAGAGCGAGGGAGCTGCTTAGCCAATAGTTAATCAGTAATATCTCACTCTTTTGGTAGTTAAGTTTATAACCAGAATACGCACCAAACCGTTCTAAAATATTCGTAATCACAGGGAGAGAGCTGACTGGGTTCGCGATGTACAGGAGCAGGTCATCCGCATACAATGAGACTTTATGAGTTGTGTCGAACCGTGTAATACCTTTAAAGCCCTTCTCTGAGCGTAACCAGACCGCCAAGGGTTCTATCGCGACAGCAAACAGGAGTGGTGATAACGGACAACCCTGTCTGGCACCTCTCCGAAGGGGGAAGTGGGGCGACAGTTTGCCGTTTGTTTGTACTGAGGCCACCGGGGACGAGTATAATAGACTGACCCAAAGAATAAAACTGTTACCGAGGCCAAGCCTGTCCATCGCCTCATATAGGTACCTCCACTCGACCCTGTCGAAAGCTTTTTCGGCGTCGAGGGAGACCAATATTTCCGGGGTCTCACTGCTCGGTGAATGGATGTTAAGGAGACGCCTAGTATTGTGGGAAGACTGTCGGCCTGGTATGAACCCTATTTGATCTAACGAGATAATAGAGGGCATCACTAATGAAGTAAGGGCTTTAGAGAGGATTTTGAGGTCCACATTCAGGAGTGAAATTGGTCTATAGCTACTACAAAGCAGGGGATCTTTCTCCTTTTTAAGAATTAGGGAGATTAAGTAGCCCACGACAAGGTGGGCGGTAGGCGACGATGTAAAAACGCCTCATTGTACACATCTCTCAGGACTGGTGCGAGGAGAGCAGAGACAGCTTTGTAATATTCTACAGTGAAGCCATCAGGGCCGGGTGACTTTCCGATTTGCAGCGATGTGATGGCTGCTTGGACTTGAGCAACAGTTATGGGACCACCCAAGTCTCTCGTGGCATCATCGTCAATTCGGGGAAACGTCTTACTACTGAGCATGTCACCTGCAGTGGGCCGACAATCGGAAGCGTATAGTTCAGCGTAGAATTTAGCAAATGCTTCATTAATTCTAAGAGGATCAGTATGAATCTCCCCTAAGCTGGATCTAATGGCTGGAATTAGCCGTGAAGTCGCCTCGGTTCTGGCCTGATGGGCCAAAAGTTTCCCAGCTTTATCCCCACATTCAAAAAAGTGTTGCCTAGATTTAAGCAGTCGTAGCTTGGCTTTATTAGTAGACGTGAGGTCAAAGTCTGTTTGTAACCTAAGGCGTTCTCTATAAAGGTTAGGGTCTGGGTCAGATGCATATTTGTCATCAATGTCCTTTATTTTTTGTAACAGGTCTGCCGTTTGGGACGTCTCGGTTCTTTTCAGGTTGGAGACAAAATAAATAAGTTGGCCCCTAATATAGGCTTTTGAAGCTTCCCAGAGTATACCTCTTTCTATGTCCGGCGAGTCATTCAGCTCAAAATATAAGGTGATTTAGGAGTGCAAGAATTGCATGTAGTGAGCCTCTGCTAATAATGAGGAGTTGAACCTCCACTGTTTAAAGGAGTTAGTTCGTTTACGAAAGTGGAGATCAAGGGAGGTCGCAGCGTGATCTGATATTACGATGCTATGATACTCGCTGGATTTGATTTTGGAGAGCAGTCTGTTATCTAAGAGAAAGAAGTCTATACGGGTATAGGTACGGTGTACGTGGGAAAACAATGAAAATAATTTAGTCGTGGGGAATGTAAATCTCCATGGGTCCGCGAGCCCAAGTCGTGTGGCGAACGCATGCAGGGTCTTACCTGATTTAGTTAAAGTAGAGGCTTTGTTCGAAGATCTGTCCAGTATAGGGTCTTGGACCAGATTAAAATCTCCACCCACAATGACGTGGTGATTTTCAATATTTGGGTGAGATGTAAAACATTTGGTTACAAATGAGCTGTCATCCCAGTTGGGACCGTAAATACTGGCCAATATGACAGGTGTGTCTTGCAGTTTGCCAGTTTTCTGTGGTTCGAACATAACGTTCTTACGAATCAGGATAGCAGCACCCCTAGCCCTATCATTAAATTTCGAGTGAAATAAGTAGCTAATCCATCCTCTCTTAAGCCGTGTTGCGAAGTTCTCTGTTGCGAAGGTGGGTCTCTTGAATGAAACATATATGTCACCTTTGAGCTGTTGCAAGTGGGCCAAGATCCTGTCGGACTTGGTAGGACTTCCCACCCCCCTCACGTTCCACGAGACAAATCTAAGAGTGTCGTTTGTGTTGGCCATACTTAGCTATATCCAAGCGAGTGGGCAGAGCGCTGTAGTACTGCAAGTCGAAACGGAAGAGCGCATCAAAGCCAACTGCCGAGAGTGGGGATGTGTGCGTGTGTGGGGGAGGGGGGGGGGGAGGAGTGATTTAAAAAAAGGAAAGGAAAGATACATACACACGTACACACACAACAAAACAAGTGGGACACATATCACTTAACCATCTTTCAAACCTGAGTCCCCGGACCTGAGACCCCCCATGTCCCAACTGAACCATGAGTGCCCATTGCACCAAGGTGCGTTGTCCTCGCATCCCATGGAGATATCCGATCTTAACTCCCAATGTTTCCACCTCCCAAAACAACAAAATCGCTCAATGTCAGTAAAGTAACATAAAATGAAATAAGTGTAGTAATAATAATAATAATAATAACAATGATAATAATAATTTGAAAAATAGAAAGTAGAAATAAAGTAAAATAAACATAAATAAATAAATACAAAGTTGAAATAATTGCCATAATAGTTGCACTGCTAATGTCACTGCTAACACTAATTGTAATGATAGTAATGATGATAGTAATAATAAGACAAAGCAAATTAACAAAATGGTGATACTGAATAAGCAAGCCAACGCATAAGTGGATAAGAATAACTTCCTTTGGTATTACATAGTATATCTTAAAATCGACATGGTATAAAGAAAGAGTTAGCGTTAGAGAAGTTAGCAAGTTGCAAACTGGGCTCTTGGATTAAAGCGCAGGGCAAAAGAACATCAATTAAGTATTGTTAAACAAAAACGCTGTAGGAGCAGATTGGCATAACACAGCCTTGGCTGGAATGAGTTCTTATCAGCCTCAGACAGACCGCTAGGACGACTAGTGTAAACAAACTAGCCGAATGCTGGCACCGTTAGCAGCCAGCTGCTAAAAACAAGAAGGCAGAGACCAGATCACGAACCACAAAGTGGGTCCCTTAAGCCCAATTTTATAGCATGTGCAGGTGAAGAACCTTTCAAGTATGATTACACATAAACATTATAAGGAAAAGTTGGTATAAGATAGTCACGAATCGTGGTGAATTCTTACCAGCCTCACACATTTCAAGAGGGGTCTAGTATAATCAGCAAGGCCGAGCGCTAGCAATGGCTAGTTGCTAAGAGCAGTCAAGCTAAAGTTAGTCCATAGTGTAACCGTAGATTAACCGGACCCCTGTGCCACTCGGATATAGACGTACCGAGCGAAGTCAGTCATCTGTGGGTCCCGGTCTGCGTCGACGGTAAGATGAGATGAAATCCTGAGCGTCCTCGGGAGATGTTAGTCGTCGCCTCTATCCTTCCTCGGCCACGATGAACAGCTTGGCTGGATAATGAAGGGAGGGTTTGAGACCCAGGTTGTACAGCTCCTTCATAACGTCTCGGTACGCGGAGCGTTGTTCAACTATCTCGGGACAGTAGTCTTCGTAAATGTGGATCGGGATATCCTTGTACTTCAGCTTACCCCTCTGCCTCCGAGCCTCACGCACCACCAACTCGCGGGTCTGGTATCTATGGAAGCAGATCACAACTGTTCTGGGTTTCTCACCAGGGCTTGGCTTGGCTGTTAGCGTACGGTGGGCTCGGTTTAGCTCCGGGGCTGATTCCAGTGTGGGTTCGCAAAGAGTCTCGAGCAGGAGTTGAGAGAACAATGCTGTTGTTTGGGGGCCTTCGATGTTCTCGGGGAGACCGACTATCCTTATGTTATTTCGGCGACTCCTGCCTTCCAGGCCGATAAGCTTAGACTTTAGCTTGGCGTTATCTTCGGTCACCGTAGTTAGTATTGTCGCTATAGCTCGTATGTCTTGGCTGGTGGTATCGGCAAAAGACTCTAATGACGAAAGACGGTGTTGGTGATCTAAAATTGTGGTCTGTATATTGTCCAGCTTCGTTTCCAGTTTGGTGAACGGTGCGTTGAATTCTGCCAGTAGCGATACCTTGTGCTCTGTTAACATGGCTGCTAGCGTGGCCATGTCGGTGCTGGTCGTCGGGTCTTCCGTCTTTTGCTCCTCTTTCTTTCCTCTGCCTGGCATCTTTATGTCAGGACTGTTTTATGAAGAAAGACTGGATAGACTTGGTTTATACTCTCTAGAATTTAGGAGATTGAGAGGGGATCTTATAGAAACGTACAAATGTGACAAGGGGTCACAGCTTAAGGATAAGAGGGAAATCCTTTAAAACCGAGATGAGAAAAACATTTTTCACTCAGAGAGTGGTGAATCTCTGGAATTCTCTGCCATAGAGGGTAATTGAGGCCAGTTCATTGGCTATATTTAAGAGGGAGTTAGATGTGGCCCTTGCGGCTAAGGGGATCAGGGGGTATGGAGAGAAGGCAGGTACGGGATACTGAGTTGGATGATCAGCCACGATCACATTGAATGGCGATGCAGGCTAGAAGGGCCGAATGGCCTACTTCTGCACCTAATTTCTATGTTTCTATGTTTACGGCGTGGAGAGGTGCTGTCAATGGTGTTTAAATATTTATGGGTAGTTATAAAACTTAGGCTGAGCTATAATAAAAGTTGGAGGTGAACAGGTCGGGAGCGGGGAAAAGGTCGACTACTGCAACATGCGCCCCCAGCTTGTGAATTTTGACTCCTAATTGGAGGAGCAATACGCATTACAAAGATTGTAGTTGGACACGGGCTTAATACTAACCTGTATCTCAATCAACGATGTGAGATGACGGGCATTTCACGTGGCGGGATTCGCTTCGTTCACCTGGCGGCCAATGTGTTGTATGTAGGAGGAAACATATTTTGTACTTTATCACATTTATACCCAAGTAAAAGAGAATAGGATATTTCACAATGGTTTGCTCAGGTTGTTTCTTTTGCTGTACAATATGAATGCTTGATGTTAAACTCAGGGAAAATGAGCATGAAGTCTTTGTAATAGATGTGAGGTTATAAATTCCACACCTCATATTGATGTCACTTCAAAGTCAGAATTAGAATGTTTCCTCCCTTAAGCAATTTCATGGAACGATTCTCCTCAGATCTCTTTGTTTGCGACCGATTAACTGCTTCAATTGAATGATACCATTGAGCTGAAAGCCACAAACCTGTTGTAAATCATCTCCTGCATGCGGAGTTCCCGATATGGCCGCCTGTATATTGGCGAGACCAAGAATCGGCGACTGATTTGCTGAACACCTGCGCTCGGTCCGTCAACGTCTAATGGACATTTCGGTTGCTTCCCAAACAGACGTTTTTTTTTCCGGCCCTACTCCATCGCTAGACGGACACCACACGCCAACTGGTCATAGAGTCCCATTGCAAGGAAATTGACGCTTTGGCCTAAATTGCCCTTGCTGCCGGCAGTGCCCCATCCGCACTAGTAGCCCCTGCTCGTGTTTCGCCCGTATCCATCCGAATCGGTCCTTTCCATGCACCTGTCGAAATGTCTTTGATATGATGGAATAATATCTGCCTCACCTACCCCCTCTGGCAACTCATTCAATATACCCACCACCCTAAGCGTGAAAAGTGTGTCCCTCAGATTCATATTAAATATTCCCCCTCTCACTTAACGGCAAAGTCGTCTAGTTCTTGATTCCCCTTTTCTAGGTTAACGATTCTGTGCATCGACCCTATTAATTTCGCTCCCGATCTAGTGTAAGATTACACTTCATCTTTCTGTGCTCAGAGAAATACAGCCCTGACCTGCCCAACCTCTCCCTATAGATGGGAATTTAGTTTCTGCTAACATCCCCGTAAATCTTCTCTGAATTCTTTCTTTCTTAACGCCGTCTTTCCTATAGCTGGGTGACCAAAACTGAGCACGATACTCGAAAAGTGACGTCATTAACCTTATAGAACTGCAAAATAACATCCTACCTTTTATGGTCAATGCTCTGACTGATGAAGACCACTGTGCCTAAATACTTCTTTTCCCCTCCATCTGCCTGTGGCACCACTTGCTCGGAACTAGTACCTGCACTCCAAGATAGCTCTTCGCCACAACACTCCCTCGAGCCATATCCCTGCCCCGGTTTCACTTCTCAAAATGCAGCACCTCACTCATATCTGCATTAAACACCACTAACTGTTCCTCAGCTCACTTGCCCAACTGCGCAAGAACCTGCTGTTATCTTTCATAACCATCTTGGATATCTACAATACAACCCACTTGTATGCATTCGCATATTTACTAATCCTACCTTGTCCATTTTCAACCACATCTTTCATACAAACAACAAAGAGGTTTGGACCCAGCAGCGATAGCAGAGGGACACCACTGTCACTGGCCACTAGTCCGCGAACCAACTTTACAGCAACACCCTCTGTTCCATTTTCCATGATGCCAATAAACCATCCAGTCGGCTAGGTTTCCCTGGAGTCTATGCGATCTAACGTCTCAGTGTAGATCACGACACTGACTCTCATCAAAAGCCTTGCTGAAATCCAGAAAGGTAGCGTCTGCAGCTCAGTTGTCATCCCGTTTTTTGGTTATATTTTCACAAAAGTCAACAGGACTCGGGAAACACGGTGTTCCACGTAAAGTACCATGGCGACTATCCCTAATCACCCTTGTCTATCTGAATGCATACATATCGTATCCAGTTACTTGCCTACCACAGATGTTACACTAACTGGACTATAGTTCCCAGGCTTTTCCTTGCAGCCCTTCTTAAATTGCGATACAAACATTAACCACCAGTCTTCCGGCATCTCACCCCATTTAATTCTGATGTATATAACTAAGGCATGCAATTTATTCTCTGGCTTTCGACCGCGTCCTCAGATATATCTGATCAAACCCAGGAGATATGCCTAACTTCAGACGCCTTAATTACTCCTCGACCGTAATATCGACTGCCCCCAAAACACTGCCATTGGCTGCCCCCAAGATTTACAGTTGTTGCTGCTTTCTCTACGGTTAAAACAGAGGAGAAATACTCAATGATGACATTGCCATCTTTGCTTTGGTTTTTCTGGGACCATATTCTCTTTCCGGTTACCAATTTTCCCTTGATGACCACCCATATTATTTTGATGTTGCTCGATATTATCTGCTAACGTTATCTCCCGCCCCCTTTTTGCCCTCCTGGTTTCTTTATTAAGTCTGTTCGTCAGTTACCAAATTTCCTTGAGGAATATACATGATGCCAGCTCCCTCCCTATACCCGTCCCATGCCTCCTTCATTTTCCTGACCAGAGCCTCAGTTTCTCTCATCACTCATGCTTATGCTCACCTGTATTTCCCTTCCGTATAACAGACACATGCATGCCCTGAACTCCAGTTATCACACCATTAAAGCATCCCATGATTTTGGCCGCTCCTTTGCTTGTAAAAACCTAGTCGGATCAATTTGTGTCAGTTCCTGTCTGTGGGTACCATCAAAGTTGCGCCTGCCCCAATTCAGAATTTTAACCCGCGGGCCTGCCATGTCGTTACCTACAGTTATCTCAAAGCTAATATGACAGTGGTCGCTGGTCCCAACAGAGTCGACCAAGAACACATCAGTCATTATCGTTTCCAATTTCCGTATAATGTCCACCTGTCCACCTTATTGTAATGCACTGATTTTAATTTGACAAATTGGGAATTGAGGATTGAAAATGTGATGATATTGTTCGATGCCAATGGTTATGTTTCAATGTAATACACAGATCGATGTGAATCATTGGTTATAGTAGTGGTTGCGTGAAATCCGGTTATGTCATACAATTCATGGGTACCATCAAACCAAACATAAATCCAATAGGTCGTGCTAAGAGAAAAATGAACAGCGCGGGAAATAATGCTACATCGTTACAATGTTACATGATTCAGAGAAAGTACTCATTATTTATATGCAGGACCACATCGGGACAATACCCTCAGTGGGGCAAGATGCAGCGGACCTATGCTGTAAGAGGCTTTATTGTTCATATCCTCTGATCGTTTGGGGTCGCGACCAAATGTTATAATCTATGGTCAGCCGTTCAACGTCCGTTCTGGACGGAACAGGAGACACGGGATAGTGCGTACTAGTGAGGGGAATATACAGAATGGCGGCGTTATATTCGAACTCCAATATTCGGCTCACTGCCGCGTCCTTTTCGTGGGTTTCGTAAATAAATGAATAAGACTTTTCATCCCGTTCTTCAGCTCCTGTCTAAATTTACTTTGGGTCATTGCATAGATACAAGTATTGGCGCAGGAGCTGACCCTAATGAGCAAGACCCCCACCTCATTAGCAATATTCGAGGGGCTTGTGGGATCCGAGCCCACAAAATTAATAGTAATGCGGGTACAGATGAAAGTCACCGCTCCAGTGGTCCACAGTAATATGGAGGTTCCCGACACCGTGAAGAGTAAGACAATAGACTTACGCCGATTCTCCGACTCAGTGTCCTTGCTATCATGTCCCTTTAAGCGCCGGCGGACTCTGCTGGCCGCTATGATGTTCTTGACCGTCAGCCCGTTCAGAAGCAGGATTAGGACGAAAGGGAGTAAGGAGAGAGAAATGTTACACATCCATGAAAAAACAACCCACCCGATGGAGGTGAAGTAGGCGGGTCTGGGCCGGCACCCCCAGTTCACATTGTCCATGGTGAAGCGTGGCTCGTACATGAAGTAAAATGGGATGTATTTTAAGCAGCTCAGCGCACACAGGGACACAATGACCACGGCGGCCGTCTTATCCGTGCAATAGGTGAGTCTCAGCTTCGGGCAGCAAATGCTGACAAAACGGTCAAAGGTGAAGGATAATGTTAACCATACGGAATAGTCCAGTGTAAGGATGCGCAGGTACACATACGAAGGGCACACCGTGCTGCGGATGAAGAAGGCGTTGGGGTTATAGTAGACATAGATTCCTTGGAGCAACACTTGAAAGAAGATGACGAGCAGATCGGACATTGCCATCGACACCATGTAACGGGTGATACCTTTGGAAAGTCCGCATTTTCCCCGGTACAGGATCGCAGCCGTCACCAAGTTCGCTGGAAATATCAGAAAACAGAGTGAAATGCCATGTTAGTCAGCCACCAAGTGTAACAGCGGGGAAAGATGCCGCGTTCAGTTCTATGTTGTAGATTTTGCGTTCGAGATGCATGTGTTGGCATCAATTTATTATCGTCACGCATATCGAGATACAGTGGAAGGCTTGGTGTGCACGTCATTCACAAGTACTACAGATAGTAAGAAATAATCCATATCTCTCTACATAAAAGAGGGTTATGCCGTTATTGTGTTACCGTTACCGAGAAAGTGCAGATATAAACCATATATACGCCACAATGAGGTGGGTTAGAAAGTCCGAACTTTATCGTATCTTTTGAGAAATCGTCTGCTCGCAGCGGAGAAGAAGCTGTTTCTGAATCCACATTTGGTGGTCCACAGTGTCAAGCTATGTGTTTTCTTCGCAATAGGAGAGAGGAAAAGAAGGGATGACTTGGGCGCGAGTGGTCCTTGATTGATTTGGGTAGTTTCCAGAAAGTGCGTGAACTGTAGATGGAGTTGGTGGTGAGGCTGGACTGTGCTCGAAGTGGGCGAATACGCAAATCAATTAACATTATTGCGGTCATAGGTAGAGTTGTTGCCAAACCAAACTGTGATGCATCCTGATAGGATAAGCACAGCAAGTACCGCAAATAGAACAAGGCAACTATCCCATAACATCCTTATCATATTGGCGAAACAGGATGGTGACAGAAAAGTCCCTCCTCTCGCCCTCTTTAACCCTTTTCCTATTGAATCAACGAAATATGTTCCATGCACCATTTCGAATTAAAAACACGGCACCGCCCCAGTGCAACGGTCTCCCAGCACTGCACGAAATGACAACGAGATACAGAGCTCAGAACTTTCAAGATCGAGTAGACCTTGCTGATGCAGCAGCGCCGTTGCTTCCACTTGTGAGCGGATTTGAGGGGCTGTTAATATTTGCTGCCAGATACCCTTCCATATAAAGTGTATATAAAGTGCACCCACCCCAACACCCATGTCCAAAGTCCGTCAGTTCCCCAGAGCCGCTGACTCGAAAAGTCTGGGTTGGAACATATACCAGCTATTCTGTTGTAGTAACTTGGGTAACTCGCTGGATGTGGACCAGGACATTTTACCCAGATAGGAAGTAAGCGGCATTATGACAGACTCCGAATTCATTACAAGCTAACTCGGGGCCCATGGAGGCTCCGATAAGAGATGAAACGCAAAGCCGTAAGGACAGAGGGCAACGGAGGCAGCGAAGCTGACGACAGCCAACGGCAACAGCGCACGGAAAGAATCGATGAAAACGACATGAGCACACAGAGCCCTCGACACCGTTGAAACGGAGCAGTAACACGTTGAAGGACAGGACTGCGGATTGGCGTTAGAGTTTGGGAACTCTTTGAGTGCTTTTCATAGTGAAGGATCTCCTATCATCCGATTAAATCGCGCTACTTTTACAACTAGTTTATCTATCTATTGTGCTTGGCTTCATTTGATTGCATTTATGTACAACATTATCGGATCGGATAAGGTGTAAAACCAAAATGTTCACTGTACATCTGTACACATGACAATAATAAACCGAAAGCTAAAATGTCCGGACTTACCAGGGATTCCATACGCTGCCATAATCGGATAGAAGATCTCCTTCACGTACAGAATCGGAGCCCGTCCCATTCTAAGCGTAGCAGTGTCGGCAGGAAACACAGGGACTGTGGATCAAAGATCACGGCTCCAATCCTCTTTATTAACCGCCCCAAATCCCCAGAGGGCACGAACGATGACAAAACAATGGAATTAGTCACAGATATTTTAACAAACATTTCCACACAAATTAAGCTATTCGGTTATTGCTCGATGTAAAACAGTCTTGGAGGCCACTGATTCATTACTGACCCGTCTCTTGATCAAAGATAAATGTGATGGACTCTGTCTATGTCGGTAATTGCTTTTTCATTTACCAGGCGAAAGACACGACTGATGTTAATTCGTTTAAAATTGGGAAATGGAGCGCATCACAACAGGTTTCCCGGATCTTTGTTCTTGTAATATGAATGCGTAACCTTGAAAATTGCCCAACGGACCTTGAAGTCAGCGGTTGGTGTTACTGAATAATTCCATGCCGGCATTTCAATTCACAATATAGTCCAAGTTGCAATCTTGCTGCAAATAATGTAATAGGTTTATTTTCAGTAGTTCTCTTATTGTATAACGGATACCTATTTGACATAAACAGCAAGATTGAGCTGAATATAATCAGATACCTGTATATTGGAAATCTTAAAGGGCCGAACACAACAAATGTCTGGAAATATTCAGCATGTGTGTGCATTTATTGAGACAGTAAACGTTCAACATTCAGACTGCTAACTTTTCATCAGATTCAAAAGAAATTCAATACGCTAAACCAGATGCATTGAGTATAAAAGTCAGTAAGTCATAATCCAGTTCTCTATGACGTTCGTTCGGCCAACATTTGGAGTGTAGCCTGCAGTTCAATTGGCTCTGATAAAGGAAAGACGCGAAGAGTTTGAGAAGACGCAGACGAGGTTTAACGGAATGTTTCCGGGATTAGAGAGTATCAGTCGCCAGCCGAGTAGAGATGACTAAGGCCACGAGTGATGAACGCCACCTCCTCTACGGACGTGTACCCCCGGCCCAACGGCTGAAGTCCAGGAGAAGCTTTCTCAGCCATGTCCGGCCCCTAATAGCATCACGGGAAGAAACCAGACTCCAACTATGGACAAAAAGGCTTGAGGACGACCCCCCTCCTACTGACATGGGTATCCCTCCTTCTGAAGCCCTCCCTCCGGGCTCAGAAGCACCATGGGTCCAGTGGAAGACACTCAACCGTCGAGAACAGGAACAGGGCGATCAAAAGCTGCCATGGCCAGATGGGGCTATGAAACTGGCCAAACCACCTGTGAATGTGGAGAAGAGGACCATACAATGCAGCACTGCCTTGTCTGCCCCCTACTACCCAACCAGTGCAGCCCAAAGGATCTTGCAGTGTTCAATAAAAACGCAAAGGACTGTGTAAAGGAATGGGAAACTGTCATATAATCAACCAGCTTCAAAGACACGAAAAGAAGAAGTAGCTGCAAGGAGACATTTGGACAGACGGTGATTGTTTTCACTGGAACCCCGCAGGTTGAGGATAGATGGGCAGATGTGGATGGTACAGTCAGGTGATTCTTTCTCCCAGAGATAGCGATCAATGGCCATAATTCTTTCAGTTTTAAGGTGGTTATGGAAAAGATAAACGTATTCACAAGTTAACTTGTAAATTGTGGAAAGGATAATATCTGATGGCATCACACAGGGAACCTGCAAATATTGATTCGAAGTGCAGGAAGGAACTGCAAATGGTAAACAATGATCCACATCTTCGCTCAGTCCGCCTTGGTCCACGTGATCTTCCGCTAGGCAAACACTTTAACTCCACTTTCTATTCCCATATTGATCTTTCAGTCCAGGGCCTCCACTGTCAGCGTGAGGCCAAACTCACATTGGAGGAACAACACCTCGTATTTCGCCTGGGCAGCTTATAACACAGCGGTATGAATATGGATTCCTCTAATCTCGAGTAAAGCTTGCATCCCCTCTCTCACCGTCCCTCCTCCACCCTAGTCGTCGGCTAGATTCACTGACGTCTTGTTGATGTTTACTGGGTGCATAACTCGTAATCATCTACCTCACATACAAGAATGGACCATTGTGGTCTCCACCTCTCAGTTATCATCGTTGCTATTTGCATTTCTTCCATTCATGTGTTCTAGGTGCTGTCTATATCTCTCGTTTCACCCGACTCTCAATCTGAAGAATAGTCTCGACCGAAACGTCCTTTCCTGCAGAGATGCTGGCTGACGCTGAATTACTTCCGAGTTTTGTGTCGAATATTGATTAGAAGATGCTTGTAAAAGTGAAATAAGAGGGTCCGGGGTCAGCAAGTAACAGTGTAGGCCAGCGTAGGCAGGAAGAAAAAACTCCAGCTGACACGGGATACTGAGGTTCTGGTTAGGATCACTGTATTAGTATATGGAAATGGGATATGCTGGAGAGCATTTAGGAGAAGGAATTCAGGAGTGCAAGTGAGACGACAGGCATGCTTGCCCGATAAGGTATTAGGGAATCTAAAGACATTCAGCAAGGAAATTACGAGCCAATAGTTTGTATATTCGACAATAGACAATCGACAATGGGTGCAGGAGTAGGCCATTTGATCTTTCCAGCTAGCACCGCCGTTCAATGTGATCATGGCTAATCCTCCCCAATCAGTACCCCGTTCCCGCCTTCTCCCTATATCCCCTTACTCCCTATATTGAAGATCCCTACCTAGCTCTCTCTTGAAAGTATCCAGAAAACCGGCCTCCGCCGCCCTCCGAGGCAGCGAATTTCATTGACACAACTCTCTGTGAGAAAAAGTGTTTCCTCGTCTCTGTTCTAAATGGCTTACCCCTAATTCTTAAATTGTAGCCCATGGTTTTGGACTCCCTCAACATCTGAAACATGGTTCCTGCGTCTAGCATGTCCAAACCCTTAATTATCTTATATGTTTCAATAAGGTCGCCTCTCATCCTTCTAAACTTCAGAGGTACACCCCAGCCGGTCCATTCTCTCATCATATGGCACTCCCACCATCCCGGGAATTAACCTTGGAAACCTACGCTGCACTCCCTCAATAGCAAGAATGTCCTTCCTCAAATTAGGGGACCACAAATGCGCACAATACTCCAGGCGTGGCCTCACTGGGGCCCTGTACATCTGCAGAAGGACCTCGTTGCTCCTATACTCGATTCCTCTTGTTATAAAGGCCAACATTCCATTCGCTTTCTTCACTGCCTGCTGTACCTGCATGCTTACTGATGTACAAGGACTCCCAGATCCCGTTGTACTTCCCCCTTTCCCAACTTGACTTCATTTAGATAGTAATCTGCCTTCCTGCCTTTGATACCAAAGTGGATAACCTCACATGTATCCACATTAAACTTCATCTGGCATGCAAATGCTCACTCCCCCAACCTGTCCTAGTCACCCTGCATTCTCCTACCATCCCCCTCACAATTCACACTGCCACCCAGCTTTGTGTCATCTGCAAATTTGCTAATGTTACTTTGAATCCCTTCATCCACATCATTGATGTGTATTGTAAATAGCTGCAGTCCCAGCACCGAGCCTTGCGGTACCCCACTAGTCACTGCCTGCCATTCTGAAAGGGACCCGTTAATCCCTACTCTTTGTTTTCTTTCTGCCAACCAATTTTCTATCCATGTCAGCACTCTACCCCAAATACCATGTGCCCTAAATTTGCCCACTAATCTCCTATGCGGGACATTATCAACTGCTTTTTGAAAGTCCAGGTACACTACATGCACTGGCTTTCCCTTGTCAATTTTCCTCGTGCCATCCTCAAAAAAAATCCAGAAGATTAGTCAAGCATGATTTCCCCTTCGTAAATCCATACTGACTCGGACCGATCATGTTACCGCTATACAAATGTGCCGCTATTATCATCTTTTATAATTGACTCCAGCAACTTCCTCACCACCGATGTCAGGCTAACTGGAGGAGGGAGGAGGAGGAGGGGGGGGGGGGGGGGGGGGGGGGGGGGGGGGACAGACGATAGAGCGCGGTGATTGGAGGAGGGAGACTTGACACAGACCTGCGCTTCATCCGCAACCAGGATGATCCCGGCCGGCTCTCCGGCGATGTCCTGTCCCATCACGAGTCCCCCCCCCGCGGGTGGCCAGCGAAGTTGGCAGCAAAGATCCTCCGCTGCAGGATCTTTGGTCGGGAATCAGACTGGCCAGCGCAGAGAAGCAGCGCTAAGTCCAGCTAACTCTACCTGTCCCGCCAGGTGAGCTTACAACCCTTCCTGAACATGCGGGAAATATGGCCAGCGCGGAGAAGCAGCGCTGATGTCCCGTCAGTCCAGCCAGGGCTGTAGTTAACCCGGCGAGACAGGCAATTGAGCGGCATTTAGCGCTGGATTGAGCCTCCGAAGCCTCGCGCGCGTGTGTGTGTGTGTGTGTGCGTGTGCACATGCGTGCTTGGCCGCCAGAAAATTGTGTCCCCCGTCCCCTCCGTGTTTTGATAGCGTGTTCTGCTCTTGCTTGAGCTCACACGAGTCCATGCCGATCAACGATTCACGCAGAGTAACACCATTCTGCACACGCTGGGGTCAATTTATATTTTTCCCGAAGCCAATTAACCGACAAACCTGCATGTCTTTGGAGTATGGGGGGAACCGGAGCACCAGGTTAAAAACGTACGCGTAACATGGGGAGAAGGTACAAACTCCGTACAGGCAGCACCAGGATTCAGGATCGAACCCGTGCCTCGGGTGCTGCGAGGCAGCAACTATACCGCGGCGCCCCCTAGTGTTTAACCAATTGAAGACTTACGTGGATGAGCTCATCTTTGCTCCTCTCACCCTCACCATAAAGCCATGTCCTCCATTACGTGGCATTTCTCTTGGTAAGAAGGATTTGCGTGTTTACCCTATATGTACATCTCATAATTTTATATACTTCTATCAGATCCCAGCTTTCAACTCTGCATAGAAAACAATTCAAGTTCAAAGGTTTCAAAGGTTTCAAAAACTGGCGCCGTAATGGCACTGCTGGTAGGGCTGCAGGCTGATCGGATCCTGGCCTCTGGTGCTGTGTAGGCGGGTTTCATTCGGATACCCTGGTATTCGGTTTCCTCTCACATCCCCCAAACGTGTAGTTTGTAGTTCAGTTGGCCTCCTTAAATTGTCTCGAGTGTATAGTGAGTGGGTGAGAAATTGGGGAACAGAGAACCCGTTTGAATGGGCGACACATGGTCAGCGTGGACACTTAGGGCTGCAAAGCCAGTTTCCATGCTCTATCTCTAGGTATGTTACAAAACCTACCTGAATCGTCATTGGGAATCTGCCCTCAGCAATGTCCGCGATTTTGGCGCTGTTTTGAGGGGGCGGGTTTAAAACGCGATTTTTACTAGGCTGTACTAATCGCAGATGTTCAGCCTAGTAAATCATTAACGAAAAATCGCTGCAAGACCCGGTCGCAAAAGGTATTATTAGTTTTATAGGCCTCGAATAATAGTTATAATAATTTTAAAATTACTGTCTCATTCCGCAACCTCCGCAGCCCCAGGCTTTTATAAAGCAAACAATTAAAGGTATGTACCTTATTTTTTACATTAAATGGGGCATATATATAATCCTGTATATCAAATTATCTATAGCGAGTAGTTCATTTTGGCCTTTTTATATCCCGCAGTATTTTTCTCGGCATTTGAGGGCACTAATCCAGCGCGATGTCAACGTTCTAAACCAGCGCGTTCACAGAAACCCACTAGAAAGCCGATTTAAATGGGCATTTATTTACAGCAATTGAACACTAAATTCCTTCCATTTGGCCTATAAATTAATGTAAATTAGATATAAAAATCATGTTATATTGTGAATTATTTGTGAATAATCTTTGGACACTTAGGCTATTTAAAAATGTTAATCTTTCCTTAAGAAATGGGCTTTTGACTATCCAAGATCACAGCTTTTTTGTAATGTCCATTGAAAATTAATAGGGAACAAGATGCTAATTTCCGAGTATGAAAATGGCCATAACTTTTATAATACTTGAGATATGAAAGTGAATTTGGTGTCAAATTAAACTTATTGTTATGCTTTATCTGATGGGATAAATTGCAGACTTGATTTTTAAAATCTCAAAATTTTGTAACATTGCTACTATCTCCAAACTGATCTATTTGTGACAGATTCACAAGTGCTTAGTGTCTCCGCTAAGCAATGCACCAAGGAATTGTACCCAGCCATGGATTGTGCTGGCCGAGAAGATATCGCTGTAGTGGGCTGGTATGTGTCATTATTCCTCATAGCGCACCAGCGACTTACCTTTAGTTCTGTATCTATATTATGGTCTTCCTCCCAAAGAGCATCATCTCACCGCTTTCAAAATTACATTTCGCGTTCTGTTCATTGTAGGAACTCAACAATATCGTTCTTTAGGTAGAACACGCTGCCCGATTTCAACAGCAGGACGAGCTCCACTAATGAAAGCAACTTGCGAACTTACGAGTCATGCCTCCTATATTGACAGTCGGGTTGTTAATGGAAATACTAGAGAACAAGTCTCAACGCGGAACCTTGACGTAACCCACTCGTCACAGACTTCCAATCGCACTAAATACCCTTGACCATCATCTTCCCCCTTTGTCACCAATGGAATTTGGGAACCAATTGTCCCTGTAGCCATGGTTCACGTGAGCTCCCACTTCGGAGCCACATAAAACAAGCGAAAGAACACTAAAAGCATACATGTAACACATACTAAAAAAACAAAAATGGGACAGACAGACTGTTGCCGAGGCAGCCATTGCTGGTGCCAACCGGTGGACCAAGTTTGTCCATCCTCTCCTTGATATCACTGCCCTCTATATCGTGCATCATTCTGGTAAAGATCTTCAGTACTCTCTCCAAAAATCCACCATATTTTTTTTTAGATTAGATAGCCTTTATTGTCATTCAGACCGAAGTCTGAACGAAATTGCAGCAGTCATACATATAATACAATAAAAACAACAATAAACACATATTAACATCCACCACAGTGAGTCCACCCAGCATCTCCTCACTGTGATGGAGGCAAAAGTCTTAGGTCTGCAGTCTCTTCCCTCCTCTTCCCCCTCTGCGCTGAGGCGATACTCCTCCGGGCGATGTTATAATCAGTCCCGCGGCTCAAACACCGCGGCCCAGGGTGGTTGAAGCTGCCGCCCACCAGTCCTGCAGACGCAGCCGCTGGCCCGCGGCTGAACCCCGGACTCAGGCCACCACCGCCAGAACACCGTCCCAGCCACCCTCACGTGAGTACCGCACCGTCGTCAGCCTCGGGCTGGGCCGCCCCGACATGGGCGTCGCTTCTCCCTCGGGCCGGGCTGCCCCGACATGGGCGCCGAACCTCCCTCCGGCTGCGAGCGCCGCACCTCCCCGAGCTCGGCCGCTCCGACGGGGGCCTCGTTCCACCCTCGGGCTGGCCGCCCTCACGGGAGCGTCCCAACCTCTTCCAGCCCTGAGCCGGACCACCCTCACGGGAGCGAGCTCAGGGCGAGTCCTGACGGGCTCTGCCTCCGGAGCCTCGAGGTCGTCAGCACCATTAGGCCTCAGCGCAGACGGAAGCAGAGAAGGGGAATACGACAAAAAGGTCGCATTCCCCCGCAGGGAGAGACTGCAAACACCGTTTCAACCCCCCCCCCCCCCCCCCCAAAAAAAACACAAACTAAAAAACAAAAACTAGACTAACCAAAACAAAATAAACAACACAAAAAACACAAACAAACGGGACTGCCGGTGAGCCGCTGCAGCCAGAGCCGCGCCGCCACTCCGAATATACTCCTGCAATGAAGAGAACAGATTCGCAAACAGTCAATGGTTGGAAAATAAAAGCAGCGAGGATCCCTCTTCAATGTGGAGAAAGCGTCACATTGCACGAAAATTGGCCTTTCGGCCCAACGACCATGCCGACCAAGATGCTTTTCCTACGCGTCATGTCTGCCCGCGTTTGGCCCGTATCTCTCCAGAACTTTCCAATCCATGTACTGTACGTCACAAAATATCTTTTAAATGAGATCGTGGTTGCAATCTGAAACTGTGTAAAAAAATACTAAAGACCAGAAACATAACTGTTGCACAGTGGTGGCGCAGTGGAGCAGTTGGTAGAACATACTGCCTCACTGCGCCCGAGATTTAACTTTTATCCTGATATCGGGAGATGCATAGCTGGATTCACCCTGTGAAACGCCGGCCTCCATCGGATGCTCCGGTTTTCTTACACATCTACCAAACCTGCGGGTTTTCTGGTCAATTGACCTCTGTAAATTGTCCTTAGCGCATGGGGCCAACCCTCAGTGGATAGGAAATTGGGATGACGTAGAACCCCTAGGATCTATGGTCAACATTGAATCGCTGGACAGCAGAATCTGTTTCCATGCGGTATCTCCAAACGGAACTAATGAGAGTTAGATTTACAAGTGTTTCGTGTCCCATAAGGCCAGATATGGGTCCTGGTGACCGGGTGACCCCCACTGCTGTGGGCTGGCATAACCCATTCTTTTATCAGAGCAGACTAGCGTCCTATCTTTAGATCTGCATCTATGCATAGGGCTTGTCAATCCTCCCAAAGAGCACTATCTCAACTACTGCATGTTTGCATTTCACGTCCCATTGTTCCGTCCATGAGGAACTCAGTTATATCATTGCTTTGGCAAGAACACCCTGCTCATGCTCAACAGCACTACCAGCTCCGCCAAATAGAATGAGTTAACAAATTACACCATTCTTCTAGTATTGACATGCAGTTTGTTATTAGAAATAGCAAAGGACAGAGCGATCCTTGACATACCCCACTCGCAATAGACTTCCAATCGCAATAATAACACTTCGTCATCATTTCCCGTCTTCTGTCACCCATCCAATTTTGGATTTAATTGTTCCGTGGGCTCTCACTTCGTAAAACCATTCCCCCATGTGGGGTGATGTCAAAGACCTTACTGTAGTTCATAAAGACCAATCAGACGGCACTCATTATCACATCCGAGTTGAGGTGTCAGTGAGGTGGAAGGACAGTGCTGCCACTTCTAGAAAGGTCACCACCATCCCAGGCACGCACCTCCTACACTAACAAGTCTAAAACGGAGGAACAGTCCCCATCAGTTTCATCAAGCATATGCTTTAAATAAATAGACAGTTAAAATGGTTAAATATTAAGTATTTCAACGATAATCGTACCGTACATATGCTATCAATTTCCCCCCACTACCCTTAAAGCTATGTTCAGCAGTCCTTGGCATTTTTACCCTTGGAAGAAGGTTTTGGCAGTCTACCCTATCCATGTTTCTCATAAATGTGTATGCTTCTATCAGGTCTTCCCTCAGCCTCTGGCGCTGCATGTAAAACAATTAAACTTCACCCAACTTCTACTTATAGCTAATATCATCGTAACTAGGCATAATTCTGGTACGCTCTCGAAGGCCTCCACGCCCTCCATGTATAGGGCCGAAAGGACGAGCTCAGAATCAACGGCTGGATTATCCAAGGAGCGAGGGTCACTCTTGAACGGAGCCAAAGAGACACAGAGCAAGGAGACAGTTCCTTCGGCCTAATTTGACCATGCCGGACAAGACGCCCAACTACGCCAGTCACAGGTGCCCACATTTGGTCCATAATCCTCTAAAATGTTTGTATCTATGTACCTGTCCAAATGTCTTTTAATTTTCGTAGTACTTTCCTCAACTACCTCCACTTGCATCACGTTCCGTATCTCCATTAGCGTCCGTGTGTAAAGGTTGTCTCTCGGTCCTCCTCTCACCCCCCCCCCCCCCCCCCCCCCCCTTGTTTGTGATTCCCATACGCTGGATAAAAGATTTATATTCACCCTGAACATTTTTCTCATTATTGTAATCATATCCAAATTATTATAATTCAAGAAATAAATTCCAAGGAATAAAGTTTTAGTCCGCCCAATCTTTCCATAAAGTCCTGGTCTCTGTCGTTTTAAATCATGGCACTCTTTTCAGCTTAACGACCTCCAGGAGGCGGATTAAACGAATTAATATGTATTCGGTGGTAACATCTATAAATACTCATTTTCACCGGAACCTCTCCATACTTAACTGGAGCAAACAATACGGACACATTTATCTAAAGATGCTCAAATCTTGAGAAATACACACAGTGCTAGAGAATATTAGCGGGACAGGCAGGATCTGTGGCGGGAATACATTCGCGATGCTTCGGGCCGTGACTTCAGATGTCAAATTTTGAGAAAAACAAACCGTACTTTAAGGGACAGAAGTTTAGGGGTAATGTGAGGGGGAACATCTTTACTCAGAGAGTGGTAGCGGTGTGGAATGAGCTTCCAGTGGAAGTGGTGGAGGCAGGTTCATTGGTATCATTTAAAAATAAATTGGATAGGCATATGGATGAGAAGGGAATGGAGGGTTATGGTATCAGTGCAGGCAGGTGGGACTAAGGGGGAAAAAAATTGTTCGGCACGGACTTGTAGGGCCGAGATGGCCTGTTTCCGTGCTGTAATATGTTATATGTTATACTTGAGAAACGCTTCGGGTCGGGCCCCTTCTCTGGAGAGAATGGACAAGCGACGTTCCGGGCGGGACCCTGGTACGGTTAGTTCACCAGAATAGAGAGAAGGGAGACGTCATGTTCGAACTCCAACTCACGATTCACTGTATTGACAGTTTAATGGGCTTAATAATGAAAAGGGTTAGAATCTTAATCCCATTCTTCACCTCCTGCCTGAACTTGCTTTGGGTCATTGCGTAGATACAGGTGTTCGCGCAACAACTGACCCGAACGAGTAAGATTCCCACTTCTTTGGCGATGTTAGAGGGGTTCGTGTGATCCGCGCTCACGTGATTGACTGAGACCCGATTGCAGATCAAAGTTACCGTAGCCGTCTTCCAGAGTAATATGGAGGTGCCGGACACGGTGAAGAGTAATACGATGGACTTACGCCGATTCTCTGTCTCGGTGTCCTTGCCTTCCAGTGACTTCAGGCGCCGGCGGACTCTGCTGGCCGCGATGATGTACCGGACCGTTAGCCCGTTCAGGAGTACGATGAGACCGAATGGGAGTAAGGAGAGAGAGAGACGCTACACATCCAGGTGAAAGCCGCCAACCAGATGGAGGTGAAGTAGTCGACTTTGGGCCGGCACCCCCAGTTCACATTGTCCACGTGGAATCGTGGCTCGCATAAGAATTTAAAGGGGATGTACTTTAAACAGCTCAGCGCACACATGAACACGATGACCACTGCGGCCGTCCTATCCGTGCAATAGATGCGTCTCAGCTTCCGGCAGCAAATGCTGACAAAACGGTCAAAAGTGAAAGACACGGTTAACCAAACGGAATAGTCCATGGTAGCGGTCCGCAGGGGTATGTATGAAGAGCACACATCGTGCTGAGGGAGAGGAAGGTGTTCGCGCAACAACTGGTTGTTGTAAATGTAGACTTCTTTGAGCAGTACGTGAAAGGTAACCACGATCAAGTCGGCCATTGCCATCGCCACCATGTAACGGGTGATTCCTCTGGTGAGACCGCACTTTCCCCGACACAGGATCGCAGCCGCCAACGGGTTCGCTGGAGGAAGAACAAATTACAGCGAAATATCGATTTTAAGTCGTGGCCGCGCCGATTATGCCGTTAAATTAATTTCCTAATACAGAACACTCGATAGCGTTGCGAAATACTGTAGCAGTACACATTGAACGGCGGGATCGGTCTTACAGGGGATTCCCAACGCCGGCAGAATCGGATAGGCGATCGCCCCCATGTACAGAGCCGGAGCCCGCTCCATTCCAGAAGACCTCGGCAGCTCTCTCTGAAGAGCGAATTGAACAAGGTATGCGGTTTCCGTCGTCATTAATACCCGCGTCCAATCCTCTAGTTTGTTCGCAGAGTGACAAAAAAAAAAACCTTAGTAAGATGTCCATCTTAACAAAGATCTTCACGTAATTCAAGCTCCTTATTGGAGCAGGGAGGGAAGGATGTTTTACTAACCCTTATCTCGATCCACATTGTAAGGTGAAGGACATTTGTTGTGGCGGAATTCGCTTCGTTAACTGAGGGGACAATGTGCTGGATGTCGGTGGATTTATAACAGGAAGAAATCCAAAATATAAACCGCCCTTTTTCAGATTTATTTCCGCGGAAAACGAAATAGGACGTCGTTAAATCCAGGGAAAGGGAAAATTAATTTTACGTGCGGCTTTAATTTCGCCGAACACCTCCGCTCAGTCCGCAATAACCAACCTGACCTCCGGGTGGCTCAGCACTTCAACTCCCCCTCCCATTCCCAATCCGACCTCTCTGTCCTGGGTCTCCTCCATTGCCAGAGTGAGCAACAGCGGAAATTGGAGGAACAGCACCTCATATTCCGCCTGGGGACCTTGCGTCCGGATGGCATTAACATTGAATTCTCCCAGTTTTGCTAGCCCTTGCTGTCTCCTCCCCTTCCTTAACCCTCGAGCTGTCTCCTCCCACCCTCCCATCCGCCCGCCCTCGGGCTCCTCCTCCTCCCCTTTTCCTTCCTTCTCCTCTCCCACCCCCCACCAGTCTGAAGAAGGGTTTCGGCCCGAAACGTCGCCTATTTCCTTCGCTCCATAGATGCTGCTGCACCCGCTGAGTTTCTCCAGCAATTTTGTGTACCTTTAATTTTTAAATCCCCTTTTGATATCGCCACATTGTCTAAAATACACCACGAATCTTTCTCCCATCGATTTCATTGGCAATTTTGCATTGTATCTCTCGTTTTGTGACGGATTAACTTCCATATGAACAGTGATAGATTGAGCTGAAAAGCACAACCGTGTAAACACGTGAATAACACGAAGGGACAGTCCGGATCAGTTTCATCAACCATACGCGTTAAAGAACTGGACAGTGAAATGAGTTAAATACTAAGTATTTCAACGAAAAATTGTTTCATAATCTATTGATTTTATTCGAGCTAGCTAAATAAAGAATCTGACGAAGGGGCCGCGACTTCAAACGTCGACTATTCCTTGTACAGATACTGCCTGTCTCTGTGTAGTGTTCAGCCCAACAAAAACGGGGATAATGCCCCACGGACGCATATAATCTGCCCCCATACGGGTGCGCCGGGACTCTATTCAAATCCCGGCGAGCAGGACAAAGCCTCCTCAGCGAGAGGAAGGCGCGTAACTTCACGTTTTCATCAACCGCGGTCCATCAATGTTCTCTTGTTCTTTACAACCAGGCACATAATTGACCATGGAATTAATTTTCTAAAGGACTGACAACGGTTAGAATTCAATGTTTATAAATAGTTTGAGCCAACAGACTTTGATGGCCCGATGCTAAACATCCCCTGTCCATTCCATCCACAGATGCTGCCTGACCCGCTGCGTGACCCCTGACCCGTTGTGTTTTGCTCATCTTTTGCAGTAAACTGCGTTGACTTTAATTCCAAACTGACTGAGTGTCAATGGTTTTATTTCAATCCAGCGCACAGGCCAGATCGAGTAAAAATTGTGGAGTTATGCGGAAATAGTTGGGTACTGACAGAAGCCTTGGCGTTCGGGGAGGAAACAAGCAACGCACGTGTATAAAAAACCTTCCCCGTACATCTGCAAAAAAAGCAAAGAGCGGTTTAAAATACGTTGGGTGGGGAGCGGTGTGGAGGGGGGGGGGGGGGGGGGGGGGGGGGGCTGCATAGCATGTACACGGCTCTAGGCCGGTCCCCCAGTTCAATTGAAAGGGGATGCATTTTAAGCAACTCAGCGCACACATGGGCACAGTGGCGCCGGCGGTCGTGCTATCCGTGCAATTGATGAATCTCAGTCTGTTCATTCGAGTCTTGCCATCATCCTCGTAAACATTCTCTGCACTCTTTCCAGCTCAATATCATAGAAACATAGAAAGTAGGTGCAGGAGTAGGCCATTCGGCACTCCGAGCCTGCACCGCCATTCAATATGATCATGGCTGATCATACAACTCAGTATCCTGTACCTGCCTTCTCTCTATACCCCCCCCTGATCCCTTTAGGCACAAGAGCCACATCTAACTCCCTCTTAAATATAGGCAATGAACTGGCCTCAACTACATTCTGTGGCAGAGAATTCCAGAGATTCATCACTCTATGTGTTAAAAATGTTTTTCTCATCTCAGTCCTAAAATATTTCCCCTTTATCCTTAAACTGTAACCCCTTGTCCTGGACTTCCCCAACATCGGGAACAATCTTCCCGCATCTAGCCTCTCCAACCCCTTAAGAATGTTGTAAGTTTCTATAAGATTCCCCCCAGAAAAAAATGATGGGTAATGAAAGGGGGTGTGTGTTCATGTCCATGGATCATTGAAGTTTAGGATAGATGGACACGCCCTGTCACGGAGGCCGCATATGCAGAGGCCTGCCCTTGCACCACACATCTGCTTTACATTGTGCGCCGTAAAGGCATATCCTCTTCTCCTTGACATTCCCCTCTGGGAATAATGTTCTGACTATCTACCCTATCATAATTGTATATACTTCTGTCTGGTTTCCCTTTAGCCTGTGTCACTGGAACGCCTTCGCATTCTCCCTGCAAAGGGGAGATCACAGCTGCACGCATTTAAACATTGGAGTATAATGGAGCGACGGTAAATAGCGGAGGGTGGGGGCAGATTGAACACGCTTGGAGATATTCCGGGATAAAAAACTATGATAACGCCTTTTGAATTAGATCGTTCCGGCAAAAAGCGGGTTGAAAGAAAGTAGATACAAAGAACTGCACATACTGGAGCTCGAGCAAAACCACAAATTGCAAGAGGAACTCACTGGGTCAGGCAGCATATATGGAGGGAATATGGGGAGGGCGACGTTTCGGGTTGGGACCCTTCCACAGAACGGAGTGATTTGATTATGGAAATATATAGAACGAGCAGATAATCGAATTCCAAATGTCGAGTCACTGCCTCGCCAGTTTTACTGGGTTACCGATGAAACGAGTTAGAACCTTAATCCCGTTCTTCACCTCCTCTCTGAACTTGCTTTGGGTCATTGCGTAAATACAGGTGTTGGAGCAACAACTGAGACGAATGAGTAATGTTCCCACCTCATTTGCGATGGTCGATGGGCTTGTGAGATCAGAGGCCACAAAATTGATTGTAATTCGCGTAAATATGAAAGTTACTGCCCCTGTCGTCCAGAGTAATATGTAGGTGCCGGACACGGTGAAGAGCAACACGATTGCATTGTGTCGATTCGCCACCTCAGTGTCCTTACCATCCAGTGATTTCAGTCGCCGGCGGATCCTGCTCGCTGCTACGATATTCCTGACTGTCAGCCCATTCAGAATCAGGATTAGAATGATTGGGAGGAAGGATAATGACAGGTTACACATCCAAGAAAACAACATCCACCAGATGGAGGTGAAATAGGCGTCTTTGTGCCGGCATCCCCAATTCACATTCTCCATGGTGAAGTGTGGCTCGTACATGAAGTGAAAGGGGATGTACTTTAAGCAGCTCAGCGCGCACATGGACGCAATTACTACGGCGGCCGTCCTATTCGTGCAATAGACGAGTCTCAGCTTCGGGCAGCAAATGCTGACAAAACGGTCAAAGGTGAAGGATACGGTTAACCAGACGGAACAGTCCAGGGCGAGGATGCGCAGGTAAACATATGAAGGGCACATCGTGAAGCGGGAGAGGAAGGAATTATAGGTGTAGGGGATATAGACTTCTTTGAGCAACACCTGTAAGATGACCACGAGCAGATCGGCCATTGCCATCGCAACCATGTAACGGGTGATTCCTCTGGTGAGACCGCACTTTCCCCGGTACAGGATCGCAGCTGTCATCACGTTAGCTGGAGAAGGAACAATGTGCAGCAAACTAACCAGTTAATCAGCAGCCAAGTATGGAGCGACGGCCTCATTGGAGCGGATACTTTGCAAATGACAACCCCAAACCGTAGAGAACAGGAACAGGCCATTCCGCCCTATATATTAACACCGAACATCATGCCTTTGCCCGCACGCGCGCCATCATATTGTACTCCCTGCATATCGATGTGTCTCTCCAAGAGCCTCTTAAACGCCATTATCATATTTGACTCCAACACCGCTCACAGTAGACAAAAGTTCTGGAGAAATTCAGCGGGGTAAGGAAATAGGTAACGTTTCGGGCCGAAACCCTTCTTCAGACTTCAGGGGTGGGGGGAGAAAGGAAAAAGGAAGAGAAGGAGCGCGAGGGCTGGGGGAGAGCTGAGAAGGGGAGGAGACAACAAAGGCTAGCGGAAACCGGTGAATTCAATCTTTATACCACTAGGGTGCAGACTGGCCAAGCGGAATATGAGGTGTGGCTCCTCCAATTTCCGATGGTGTTCACTCTGGCCATGGAGGAGGCCCAGGACAGAGAGGTCGGATTCGGAATGGGAGGGGTAGTTGAAATGCTGAGCCACCGGGATATCAGGTTGGTTAATGCAGTCCGAGCGGAGGTGTTCGACGAAACGATCGCCAAGCCCACACTTGGTCTCACCGATGTAGATCAGCTGACATCTAGAGCAGCGGATTCAATAGGAGCGATCTTTGCAGAAAGCAGACAGGGGGGGGGGGGGGGGGGGGGGGGGGGGGGGGGGGGAGAGATGGAAAGATGTGGCAAGTGTTGGAGTCACATTGGAGGTAGTGAAAATGACGGATGACTATTTGTTGTATGTGACGGCTGGTGGGGTGAAAGGTGAGGACTAGGGGAACTCTGCCCTTGTTACGAGTGGGGGGATGGGGAGGGAGAGCAGTGTTACGGGGTATGGAAGAGCTAACGGTAGCATGTTCAGGCACCCACCACACTGCATGTTAAAATAAGACGATTCCATATATCTCCTTTATACCGTGCCACACTGCGCAACATTTTACACAGAGAAATAGTGGGTTGCGAGGGGCCTGGATATGCAAGGAATGGACGCAGATGCATTAGATGCAAGATATTACGTTGATTTGGGGACATGGACATTATGGGGGAGAAGGATCCTTTCCTGTCCTGTCCTGTTCTATTTTCTGTATTCTAAGTTCTATATTCGGTGGGGGGAGGGGGGGGGGGTGGATTATGGTCACTTTGACGTCTGTCCTCGGTGTCTTTAAGTCAATCTGCGCAGCGGAGGTTTAAAGGATCATGCCACCTGGAGTTCAGTAGTTACAGCGTCCGGTAGACGTGCCTAGTCTTGCAGCGCTGCCACGTGCGCGGGACGTGCAGACGCCGCCTGTGTTTGTTACCAAATATCTTCAGGTATCAGGAGTAACGGGGCTTCATATTCCTAGCACACTGTGGTTTTGCTGAGTTTTACTGGTTGCAATACACGTAATAACGTCCCCACAGCCAACGATGCACCATGATGTGTTCCACCTTTCCTTGATCATCGTTGCTGGCTGTGATCTGTCTTTCTGCATACCATTAATTAATGTGTTCAATGTACCTTCGCATATTTCTCCCCCCACTCTCAGTCCGACCCGAAACGTCACTAATACAATTTATCGGGCACGGATTGATCGGATCAATCACGGCCACCGAGGTACATCCGTTCTCCAGAGCCGCTGAGCTCGATAGTCAGCAGCTTAAACACATTAGTCTGAAGAAGGGTCTCGACCCGAAACGTCACCCACTCCTTCTTTCCAATGATGCTGCCTGCCCCGCTGAGTGACTCCACCATGTTGTGTCTATCTTCGGTTTAAGCCAGCATCTGCAGTTCCTTCATACAGCTGAAACCAATGTGTATTTGGTGGAAGACGACTAACACGCGGGATACGGACGAGGACAGTTTGACCAGGGGGCGAGTGAGATTAAGAGAAACAGGATGATTACAAACAGACTCTAGAACGAAATAGGTTACTGTAAGGCAGGGAAAGGAAAGACGAATGGACACATGGCACGAGCAGCAGCAAGACTGCTGAACCAAGCGGGAACAACGGTTAAAGTTATATCAGAACACAGAGCATATGGTATCATTGAGACAAGCTTCAACACGGTGAACAATGTGAAAGGATTTACCAGCAATTCCAAACGCCGCCAGAATCGGATAGGCGATTTCCTTCATGTACAGAATCGGAGCCCGCTCCATTCTAGAAGATTTCAGCAGCACTTTCGGTTGACACAATCGAGTGAGGAGAGCGGCTCGTATCCTCAGTAATACTCGCTGAAATCCCCCGCTGGGAACGAGCCATGGCATTAGTCACAGGCTCTTTAACAAACATGTTTTCTTTCACACAAATATTTAAATTTCAACAATCTCACGGGGACTGGGGGGGGGGGGGTTCAGCGTAAGATGAAAAAATCAATTAGTAGAGGAGGTGGCAGGCGCATTTCTGCTACTTTTCTGTATCCAAAATTCAGTGTAACGGACTTCTCCTGTGGTGAGAATCGCTTCATTCACAGGGCAGGTGGAGGTTGAGGTATTGAACACATGGATGTACAAAATAAATAATATCCGAAGTAGAGATGGTTAAAAGCTGCAAATTCTCCGAATTATCACAAGCAACTTCTTCTGGACCACCCTTATTGAAGCAATCGCTACTAAGGCACAACAAGGCCTCTACTTCCTCGAAAGGCAGTCCCCAACAACTCTCACCGACTTCTATAGATGTGCCATAGAAATCATTTTATCGCGATGAATCACAGCATGATTTGGGAACGGCTCCGTCGAAGACCGCAACAAATTGCAGAGAATTGTGAACGCAGCCCAGACTATCACAAAAACTATCTTCATCCCATTTGGGAACCTTTCAACTAACCATGTGTATGATTGAAGCAACAAGACAGAGTAAGGGAAAGTATTAAGTAATTGGAATATTATTTTTATTTATTGTCACATTCTTCGAGTTAATCGAGTTGGCCTGCTACAAGAGGTCTGAGATCATCCACTGACCCATGAAAAACGCTGCGCAGAAGGGTCCCGACACGTAACATCACCTGGCGATATCCTCCATAAATGCTGCCTGCTCCGTTGTGTTCCTCCAGCAGTTTACGTTATCCTCAACGTACCAGCGTCTGCATTTCCCTACATGCTACTGCCACCGACCTCGCCGGTGCAGGAAGTCCTCGGCGGGACGAACTCCACTTCCGGGTTCTGAAAGTTGAACAGCTGCAGTACATCCGAGGGGGTGATTTTTTTTTCACCGAGCATTTCAGAAACAACCACAATACAGGCAAACAGGTTGCGATTTGTTAGATCCAGTAATCATGCAGGTACAGATCGAGTAAAGATGAAAGTAAAGCAGGCAGCGAAGAAGGCCTTCAAAACAAGAGTTGAGTATAGGAGCAAATACGTATGTCTGCAGTTGTACAATGCGCTAGTTAGACCACACCTGGAGTTTTGGTCTCCAAATTTGAGGAAGGTCATTCTTGCCATTGAAGGAGTGCAGCGTAGGTTCACCAGGTTAATTCATGGAATGGCGGGACTGTCATAAGTTGGTAGAATGGAGCGCCTGGGCTTGTACACTCTGGAATTTAGAAGGATGAGAGGGTAAAATTATTGAGACATATACGATTATTAATGATTTGGCCACACTAGAGGCAGGAACCATGTTCCCGATGTTAGGAGAGTCCAGAACCACGGCCACAGTTGAAAAATAAGCGGTAAACCATTTAGAACGGAGATGACGAAACACTTTTTCACACGGAGAGTTGTGAGTCTGTGGAATTCTCTGGCTCAGAGGGTGGTGGAGGCCGATTCTCTGGATACTTTCAAGAGAGAGCTAGATAGGGCTCTTAAAGATAGCTGTGTCAGGGGATATGTGGAGGAGGCAGGAATGGGGTTCTGATTGTGGATTATCAGCCATGATCACATTGAATGGCGGTGCTGGTTCGATGGGCCGAATGGCCTATTCCTACAATTATTGTCTATTGTCTATCTATTGTCATAAGAGGTATTTAATGTGAAGCTGGGTAAAGATCGAGGAATTCAGGGCAATGGGGAACAGGTTCGGAAGAGTAGATGAGCCTAGTGTCGACCAGCCGTGATCAAATTCGATGGCAGGATAGCCGTAAGCGGCCGAATGGCACACTGCTGCTTCTCGGTGCTCAAATTGTTGACGACGAGTGTACAATTCAAAATGAACTGTAATTCCAACAGCGATGTTCTGGTATCGGATTCAGTGTGTTTAAACTAGTAACATGGAACGCAGAGAAGTATGACACAGGAACAGACCACGTGGCCGAGGAGAATTTGTGCCGAACATGATGTCAAAGGAAACTAATCTCATTCATATCGACAAAATATACCTACATGATTCCTTGCATATCCACGTGCTTATCCAGACGCCGTTTGAATACCGCTTTCGTAGTATAATCCACCGCACTTCGCACTAAGGGACCCACCGCACACTGTTTAACAGGCCCCGCACATCCCAATTCAACCTCGCTTTCACAGCTTGAAGTTATGACATATACACTTTGACACTTCCACCATGGAGGAATTGCTCTGATTGTCTATCCTTTTGCAACATGCGTTGACTTTGAATGTAGAGAGTGCTGGATGCCAATGGTTATGTTTCTAGTGCAGCGCAACGTGAAAGCCCAGACATCGGTAATGGTTCATTCTTGTAACGGGATACTTTGTGTGTGTGCTATCCTGTCAGGTCTTACCATTCAATTCTACAATAAAACATTACACAAATACATCAGGTGTGACAAGAGAAAGATAACCAGAGTGCAGAATGTACTGTTAAATTGTGACAATATTACAGCTGCAGAGACAGTGAAGTTTTCAGAAAGCTAAACATCCCGACAGGTAGGTTGGGAGATCAAGACTACATCAACAGCGATGCAAGATGTAGTGGACACGGAGAGGGGTTTTGGTGTTCCTGTCCACGGATGCTTGAAATTCAGGACAAGTAGGTCTGGGAGAAGAAGGGCCACACAATATTTATCTTTACCGACCCGCGACGTTACTCTTGAATTGGCGCTGGTTGGATCCCAGAACATTTGCCGAACTTGATAGAAATAAGGTATCAAACGACAGAGGGGATTAAAGCGTGTATATGTTGAAGTCCTGAGCAAAATACAAAGTGGTGGGCAGACTCACGGGCCAGGCAGCATCTCTGGAGAGAAATAGACAGACGACCTTTCGAGTCTGGTTCCAACTCGTTCACCGGAGTAAAATCTATGTTCTCCCGTTCAACGAGTCCGCTCTAACCGCAAGTGGAGGCATGGGACGGTGTGTTTTTCTGATGGGAATAGATAGAATAGCTGTGGTGTATTCCAACCTCAGCACTCGGTTCAATGCCGCGACCGTTTCGTGCGTTTAATAATAAAACGAATGAGACTTTTAATCCCGTTCTTCGACACCTGCCTGAATGTGCTTTGCGTCATTGCGCAGATACAGGTGTTGGCGCAGGAGCTGAACGAATGAGCAAGACCCCCAACTCATTTGCTATGTTCGAGGGACTTTTTAGATCAGAGCCGACAAAATTAATTGTAATTCGGGTACAGATGAAGGTCACCCCTCCCGTCGTCCACAGTAATATGGTAGTGCCGGATACAGTGAAGAGTAAGACGATGGATTTATGCCGATTCTCCACCTCGGCGACATTGCCTTCCAGTCCTTTCAGGCGCCAGCGGACCCTACTAGCCGCTATGATGTTCCTAGCCGTCATCCCGTTCAGAAGCAGCGTTAAGACGAAAGGGAGTAAGTAAAGATAGATGTTACACATCCAAGAAAATTCCACCCACCAGATGGAAGGCGAGTTAGGGCCGGCACCCCCAGTTCACATTGCCCATGGTCGTGGCTCGTACATGAAGTAAAATGGGAGGTACTTTAAACAACAACGGCAATAAGAACACAATGACTGTGGCGGCCGTCTTATCCGTGCAATACGTGAGTCTCAGCTTCGGGCAGCAAATGCTGACGAAACGGTCAAAGGTGAAGGATAAGGTTAACCAGACTGAATAGTCCAGCGTGAGGATGCGCAGGCATACGTATGAAGGGCACACAGTGGTGTGGCTTAGGTAGGAGTCAGGGGTGTAGTGAACGTAGACTCCTTGGAGCAATACTTGAAATAAGATGAGGAGCATGTCGGACATTGCCATCGCCACCTTATAACGTGTGGTTCCTCTGGAGAGTCCGCACTTTCCCCGGTACAAGACCGAAGCCGACTGCAGAAGACAGAATTAAGAGGAGAATGACCATGTAGTTCACCGACTCTATTGTCGTCTCTATTACACTAAATAGAGACGACACAGGCTGCGTTTGGACCTCATTAGAGAGACCGGCTTAGTGGCGCAGCTGGTGGACCCGCTGCCTCACAGCACCAGCGTCAGGACTCGATCCTGGTCTCGGGGGCTCGCTAAGTGGAGTTTGCACGTACTCCCTGTGACGCACGCGTTTCCTCCTGATGCTCAAATATCCTCCCACCTCAAAAAAAGTGAAAGTTTGTTGGTTAATTGGTCTCCATGAAAATCGTCACCAACGTGTAGGGAGGGGATGTCAAAGTAGGATTATATTAAAGTAGCGCGAACAGGTTAGCATGAACAGGGCCAGTTTCAATGCTGTGAGGCCAAGTTGAACAAAATCACTGCGTGGATCGTAATTGTCACATACACTGTAGTGGCATTTAACAGGATAAGCATATGGATATGCTGGGTATGGCTGCATGTTGGTTATGTGCAGGTAGATAAGAGATGGTCTTGGGATTATGCTTGACGCACATTCTGGGCTGAAGTGCATGTGCTTGTGCTGTACTATTCTATGTTCTGGGCTCTGGAAACTGAAGGACATCTTTCTGAATTATACCACAATATTTCTTCGCGGGAGGCTTTCAATAACACCGTCACCGATCCATGAAGGAAATAATATAGCGAATGGGCTGCGTAGTGAGAAATTTATTATTAACTTCAGATGGAAATCAGGGCTTGAATTGCGTTTTTTTTCTTCAGTTTATTTCTTCATGCTCTGCGTGGTCTGTCTGCCAACTTGTGAACGAAATAGTTTTTAAGCCTGGGAAGACTTAAATCTCATCTCACTCGCACTGAAGATAGACACAAACTGCTGGAGTAACTCAGCGGGACAGGCAGCATTTCTGGAGAGTAGGAATGGGTGACGAGTCGAGTCGAGACCCTTCTTCCGAAGATGATTCAGAATCTGAAGAAGGGTCTCGACCCGAAACGCCACCCGTTCCTTTTCTCCAACGATGCTGCCTGTCCCGCTGTGATACTCCAGCATTTTGTGATTATATTCGGTTGAACGTAGCATCTTGTCACACATCGAACGACATGGGGCATGGCGCCGATTGTGGACTTCCCTGAGATGGTTCTACGATTGTCAGATAAAATCGCCGTAATTCCTTAAATCCCTTTTCGCTACCGATTGTACGCGTTGTGCTTGATTGTATTTATGTACATTTGTATGTGATCTGATTGGATAGCATGCAAAATATAGCCCCTCGCTTTACGTCGGTGCACCTGAAGATAATTACCCTAAACCTAAAATGGTTGGTTTTACCAGGGATTCCAAACGCCGCCATAATCGGATAGGCGATCTCCTTCACGGAGACACAGTGGATCAAAGAGCACGGCTCCTCTCCTCATTCATACCCGCGCTAATCCTCCAGTGGCCACTGGGAGTGACGGGGCAATTCCATTAGTCACGGACACTTTAACAAACATTTCCAGACAAACGAAGCCATTTTCCAATTCTTGGTGCAGGAATTCTCAATGCAGAATCGTACAGAAGGCCGGCCACTGGTATTACCGACCAGTCACTTGCTCCAAGATGCAATTTCATAGTATTTTCCTGAGCGGGGAGTCACTTCATTCATAGGGCGGCAGACGGGTTTAATGTTACGAATGTTAACACTGGTGAATCCTAAATATAATCATTACTCTATCATTTTATTTTAAATCAGCGGAAGTGGAATTGTCGCGCGTCACAGTTCTTTACTCGCGTCATTTTCTTGTTCTACGATAGATGTGCAACATTGCACGTGGCGCTGCGGACCATGCAGGCCTGCCGTTGGCGTTACTGAATAATTCCATGTCGCTCTTCCATCTCACCGCACAGTTCAAGCTATACCCGCGTTGCAAATAACGTAGTTAGATTTTTTCCTCAGATTTTTTTTAAATTTGTGACGGATGCCTATTTCATACAAACAGCAATACATTGACCTGAAAATGCACATGTTTGTTAGAAATCCGAAAGGATATAAAACACTTCTATCTTCCGAGGGAATTCACCTCCATCATCCTGACCGCGGTCTACATCCCACCCCAGGCACACGCCCGCCTGGCACTGGATGAGCTGCACGCCGTGGTCAACAAACACCAGACGTCTTACCCCGAGGCATTTACCACCATTGCTGGGGACTTCAATAAGGCAAACCTCAAGAAATCACTCCCTAACTTCCACCAGCATGTCTCCTGCTGCACCAGAGGACCCAATACCATCGACCACTGTTACACTACCATCAAGAATGCCTATCGTTCCATCCCTCGTCCTCACTTCGGTAAATCCGACCATACCGCGGTGTTGCTTCTTCCTGCCTGCAGGCAGCAATTGAAAAGCGCACCCCCAGAGGTGAGGTCAGTACAGAGCGGGGGGGGGGGGGGGGGGGGGGGGGGGGGGGGGGGGGGGGGAGGAACACAACTCCAGGACTGTTTGCAATCTGTAGACTGGACAATGGTCAGGGACTCGGCAGCGGACTTGAACGAATACGCCACAGTCGTTACAGACTTCTTAAAGAAATGTGTAGACGACTGCATCCCCACAAAAACCTTCCGAGTGTTTCCCAATCAGAAACCTTGGATGAATTTTGAGATCTGCAGTCTTCTGAAGTCCAGACACCAGACATTCACGTCCGATGATACAGAGGCCTACATGAAGTCCAGATACAACCTTGGTAAAGCCATCAAAAAGGCCAAAAGGGACTTCTGCCCCAAATTTGAATTGAATTGAATTGAATTGAGTTGAATTCCTTTATTGTCATTCAGACTGGAGGATGAGACAGATGTTCGGCAGCTGTGGTGGGGCCTGAATGCAATCAACTCCTACAAGGCGAAACAAGGAGGCAGCTCGAATCTCGGCAAAACATCATTCCCTGACGAGCTCAATGCGTTTTACGCACGCTTTGAAAGGGAGAATACTGATATGCCTTCCCGAGCCACCATTCGCTGTGATGGTATTTCAGTCTCAGCCACAGAGGCCGACGTCAGGAAATCATTCAGCGTGATGAACCCTCGAAAAGCGCCTGGACCTGATGGTATACCCGGTCGTGTTCGGACCAACTGGCTGGAGTTATTACGGACATTTTCAACCTCTCACTTCTGAGGTCTGAGGTCCCCACCTGCTTTAAAAGGGCATCAATTATACCAGTGCCCAAGAAGAGTAAGGTGACGTGCCTCAAAGACTATCGACCTGTGGCACTAACGCCGGTGGTGATGAAGTGCTTTGAGAGGTTGATCATGGAGCAAATCAACTGCTACCTCGACAAAAATCTGGACCCACTGCAGTTCGCTTACCGCCACAACAGGTGGATGCAATCTCGCTGGCGCTCCACCCCGCTCTGCACCACTTAGACAACAATAACTGATATGTGAGGCTGTTATTCGTCGATTACAGCTCGGCATTTAACACAATCATCCCCTCCAAGCTGTTTACCAAACCCGCATAACAGGGTCTCTGCGCATCCCTCTGCAATTGGATGCTCGACTTCCTCATTCACAGACTACAGTCTGTTCGTATTGGCGGAAATGTGTCAGCCTCGATAACAATCAGCACCGGAGCACCACAAGGCTGTGCTCAGCCCCCTGTTGTACTCACTCTATACTCATGACTGCGTAGCCAGTCACGGTGCGAACTCCACCATCAAGTTCGCTGACGACACCACTGTTATGGGATGTATCACTGATGGGGATGAGTCAGAGTATAGAAGAGAAATCGAGCAACTGTCCATATGGTGCCAGCACAATAACCTGGTCCTCAACACCAGCAAAAACCAAGGAACTGATTGCCGACTTTTGAAGGATGGGAACCCACAGCCCCGTTTATATCAACGGGTCGATGGTTGAAAGGGTCAAGAACTTCAAATTCCTGGACGCGCACATCTCTGAAGATCTTTCCTGGCCCGAGAACACGAATGCAATGATCAAAAAAGCACATCCGCGGCTCTACTTCCTGAGAAGATTACGGAGAGTCGATTTGTCAAGGAGGACTCTCTCTGACTTCTACAGGTGCACAGTCGAGAGCATGCTGACCGGTTGCATCGTGGCTTGGTTCGGAAACTTGAACGCCCTGGAAAGGAAAAGACTACAAAAAGTAGTAAACATTGCCCAGTCCATCATCGGCTCTGACCTCCCTTCCATCGAGGGCATTTATCCCAGTCGCTGCCTCAAAAAGGCTGGCATTATCATCAAAGACCCACAACATCCTGGCCACGCGCTCATCTCTCTGCTACCTTCAGGTACAAGGTACAGGAGCCTGAAGACTGCAACAACCAGGTTCAGGAATAGCTACATCCCCACAGCCATCAGGCTATTAAATCTGGCTCGGACAAAACTTTGATTATTAATAACCAATTATCTGTTATTTGCACTTCATCAGTTTATTTATTCATGTGTGTATATATTTATATGACGGTATATGAACACATGTGTTTGTATTAAATGCCTACGATGTTCTGTGTGCTGAAGCAAAGCAAACATTTTATTGTCCTATCAGGGACACATCACAATAAACTCACTTGAACTTGATAAAAATCGGTGAATATTCAGCATGTGACCGCATTTACGAATCAGAATTAACAACTACGTATTGGGCAGCCCGCCCGGAAGGTAACCACGGGGCCTACAATCCATCGTTAATAGTCTAATAACGTCCCCCCCCCCCCCCCCCCCCCAGCCCCCCCCCCCCCAGCCCCCCCCCCCCCCCCCACCCCACCACCCACACCCACACACACACACACAGACAGACAAATTTGGTCGTCTGCCTATCACCCACTTATCGATCCACTTGAGACTCCACCCCCATACTATGAAAGAAGTAATTAACCATTTCCTCGACTCTGGTCTCCATACTCGCGTCCGCCACAAAAAATGCTGGGTAAATGGGCGGGTCAGGCAGTATCTGTGCAGGAAAATATAAGCGAGGATTCGGTCCGTGACCCTCTTTCAGACCCAGAGTTTTGCCCCGAAACTGCGCCTACTCATATATTCCACCGATGCTGCTTGCCTGTCTCATTTAATAAAACGTTTCATGTTCAGAGGCCCAGGGAGCCGTTGGTGAGAGGGGAGGAGTACCTGCGCTGTAAGTACAAAATACACCGCGGGGCATGTTTTCACAGAGGCCCAGGGAGTCGTTGGTGAGAGGGGAGGAGTACCTGCGCTGTAACCAAAATCGCCAAAATTCCAGAGAAGGAGTCTGGGGAAGCCTCTGATTGGTTTACATTTTTACATTCCTGCCTTTAGGTTAAGGATTCTGGGAGCTAAGGATTCTGGGAGCTAAGGATTCTGGGAGTTAACGGTACAGTATTTATTAGTATTTATTAGTAAAGTTTAAAGGAAAGTTTTGTGTTTTTTAAGATTTAATATAGTTAAATTGGGAGTAAGATATGTAAGTGGAGATTGGCCCCGTGGTCTGCTCAGCCTGCAACATGTGGGAGATCAGGGATATGGTCGGTGTCCCTGGTGACTACGTTTGCAGGAAGTGTGTCCAGCTGCAGCTCCTGGCAGACCGCATTGAACGATTGGAACTGCGGCTGGATTCATACTGGAGCATCCACGATGCTGAGAAAGTCGTGGATAACACGTACAGTGAGTTAGTCACACCGCAGGTAAAACGGTAAGAGGACAGGAAGGGAACGGGTGGCCAATAGCCAGCAAAGCAGTAGGCAGGTGTGCAGGAGTCTCCTGTGGTCATCTCCCTCCTAAACAGGTATACCATTTTGGATACTGTTGAGGGAGATGGCTCATCAGGGGAATGCAGCAGCAGCCAATTTCATGGCACCATGGGTGGCTCTGCGGCACATGAGGGGGGGGGGGGGGGGGGGAGGGGGGAAGGGTAATAGTAATAGGGGATTCTATTGTCAGGGGAATAGATAGGCGTTTCTGCGGCCGCAAACGAGACTCCAGGATGGTATGTTGCCTCCCTGGTGCAAGGGTCAGGGATGCCACTGAACGGCTGCAGAACATTCTGGAGGGGGAGGGTGAACAGCCAGTTGTCGTGGTGCATATTGGCACCAACGATATAGGTAAAAAAAGGGATGAGGTCCTACAGGATGAATTTAGGGAGCTAGGAGATAAACTTAAAAGTAGGACTTCAAAGGTAATAATCTCTGGATTACTACCAGTACCACGGGCCAGTCAGAGCAGAAATAGGAGGATATTGCAGATGAATACATGGCTTGAAAAATGGTGCAAGGGGGACGGATTCAAATTTTTAGGGCATTGGAACCAGTTCTGGGGGAGATGGGACCAGTACAAACAGGACGGTCTGCACCTGGGCTGGAATGGAACCAATGTCCTTGGGGGAGTGTTTGCTCATGCTGTCGGGTAGGATTTAAACTAATGTGGCAGGGGGATGGGTACAAGAGCAGAGAGGCAGGGGGTGTAAAATGAGGGTAGAAGAAAGAGGTGGCAAGGTGAAAAGTAAAAGTGGCAGGCAGACAAAACCAAGGCAAAAATCAAAAAGGGCCACTTCTCAACATACTTGTATAAGGGGTAAGAGCGTTGTAAAAACAAGCCTGAAGGCTTTGTGTCTCAATGCAAGGAGTATTCGTAATAAGGTGGATGAGTTGAACGTGCAGATAGCCATTAATGATTATGATATAGTTGGGATCACGGAGACATGGCTCCAGGGTGACCAACGCTGGGAGCTGAACATCCAGGAATATTCAATATTCAGGAGGGATATAGAGAAAGGAAATTGAGGTGGGGTAGCGTTGCTGATTAGAGAGGAAATTAACGCAATGGAAAGGAAGGACATTAGTTTGGAGGATGTGGAATCGGTATGGGTAGCTGCGAAACACTAAGGGGCAGAAAACGCTGGTGGGTGTTGTGTACAGGCCACCTAACAGTAGTAGTGAAGTTGGTGATGGTATCAAACAGGAAATTAGAAATACGTGCGACAAAGGCAAAGCAGTTATAATCGGTGACTTCAATCTACATATAGATTGGGTGAATAAAATTGTCAGGGGTGCTGAGGAAGAGGATTTCTTGGAATGTATGCGGGATAGTTATCTAAATCAACATGTAGAGGAACTAACGAGAGAGCAGGCTATTTTAGACTGGGTATTGAGTAATGAGGAAGGGTTACTTAGCAGTCTTGTTGTGCGTGGCCCCTTGGGCAAGAGTGACCATAATATGGTTGAGTTCTTCATTAGGATGGAGAGTGACATTGTTAATTCAGCAACAATGGTTCTGAACTTAAAGAAATGTCACTTTTAGTGTATGAGACGTGAATTGGCCAAGATTGACTGGCAATTAATTCTAAAAGGGTTGACGGTGGATATGCAATGGAAGTCATTTAAAGACTGCATGGATGAACTACAAAAATTGTTCATCCCAGTTTGGCAAAAGAATAAATCAGGGAAGGTAGTGCATCCGTGGATAACAAGGGAAATCATCATCAAAGGGATAGTATCAAAGTGAAGGATGATGCGTACAAATTAGCCAGAAAAAGCAGCATACCGGAGGACTGGGAGAAATTCAGAGACCGGCAGAGGAGGACAAGGGGCTTAATTAGGAAAGGAAAAATGGATTACGAAAGAAAACTGGCAGGGTACATAAAAACTGACTGCAAAAGATTTTATAGATATGTGAAAAGAAAGAGATTTGTTAAAACAAATGTAGGTCCCTTGCAGTCAGAAACAGGTTAGTTGATCATGGGGAACAAGGATATGGCAGACCAATTGAATAACTACTTTGGTTCCGTCTTCACAAAGGAAGACATAAATAATCTTCCGGAAATAGCAGGGGACCGCGGGTCAAAGGAGTTGGAGGAATTGAGTGAAATCCAGGTTAGTCGGGAAGTGGTGTTGGGTAAATTGAATGGAGTAAAGTCCGATAAATCCACAGGGCCAGATAGGCTGCATCCCAGAGTACCTAAGGAAGTAGCTCCAGAAATAGTGGATGCATTAGTAATAATCTTTCAAAACTCTTTAGATTCTGGAGTAGTTCCAGAGGATTGGCAGATAGCAAACGTAACCCCACTTTTTAAGAAGGGAGGGAGAGAGTAAACGGGGAATTACAGACCAGTTTGTCTAACATCGGTAGTGGGGAAACTGCTAGAGTCAGTTATTAAAGATGGGATAGCAGCACATTTGGAAAGTGGTGAAATCATTTTTCGAGGATGTAACTAGTAGCGTGGATAGGGGAGAACCAGTGGATGTGGTGTATCTGGACTTCCAGAAGGCTTTCGACAAGGTCCCACATAAGAGATTAGTATACAAACTTAAAGCACACGGCATTCGGGGTTCAGTATTGATGTGGATAGAGAACTGGCTGGCAAACAGGAAGCAAAGAGTAGGAGTAAATGGGTCCTTTTCACAATGGCAGGCAGTGACTAGTGGGGTACCGCAAGGCTCAGTGCTGGGACCCCAGCTATTTACAATATATATTAATGATCTGGATGAGGGAATTGAAGGCAATATCTCCACGTTTGCGGATGACACTAAGCTGGGGGGCAGTGTTAGCTGTGAGGAGGATGCTAGGAGACTGCAAGGTGATTTGGATAATAATAATAATAATAATAATAATAATAATAATAACTATATTTGTTAAGCACCTTAAAAAACAACCAAAGCTGACCAAAGTGCTGTACAGAAAAAAGAAAACAAGCAAGCCATCATAAAACAGGCAGAACAACAGAACATACAACTAACACGGGGCGCATAAATTACATACGAAAATCCAAACAATAAATTAAAATACATAAAACACGAGTACGAACCACGCAGCAAAACCAAGCAACTAAAGTTAATAAACAATTCAACACCTCACTGGTCTACAAAGGCCACGGAGAATAGATATGTCTTCAGGAGTGACTTAAAAACAGCTAGAGAAGGGGCCTGTTTAACGAGCAGAGGCAATTCATTCCACAATCTCGGAGCCGACACAGCAAAGGCACGGTCCCATCTGAGCTTCCGCTTAGTCGTTGGCTCAATCAGGAGCAGCTGATCATCTGACATGAGAGAGCGGGAGGGCGAATAAGGGTGAAGAAGCTCAGATAGGTAGGACGGGGCAAGACCACTTAGAGATTTAAAAGTAAATAAAATAATTTATTTAAAAGAACGATAGGCTGGGTGAGTGGGCAAATGTTTGGCAGATGCAGTATAATGTGGATAAATGTGAGGTTATCCATTTTGGTGGCAAAAACAGGAAAGCAGACTATTATCTAAATGGTGGCCGATTAAGAAAAGGGGAGATGCAGCGAAACCTGGGTGTCATGGTACACCAGTCATTGAAAGAAGGCATGCAGGTGCAGCAGGCAGTGAAGAAAGCTAATGGTATGTTAGCTTTCATAGCAAAATGATTTGAGTATAGGAGCAGGGAGGTTCTACTGCAGTTGTACAGGTTCTTAGTGAGACCACACCTGGAGTATTGCGTACAGTTTTGGTCTCCAAATATGAGGAAGGACATTATTGCCATAGAGGGAGTGCAGAGAAGGTTCATCAGACTGATTCCTGTGATGTCAGGACTGTCTTATGAAGACTGGATAGACTTGGTTTATTCTCTCTAGAATTTAGGAGATTGAGAGGGGATCTTATAGAAACGTACATAATTCTTAAGGGGTTGGACAGGCTAGATGCAGGAAGATTGTTCCCGATGTTGCGGAAGTCCAGGACAAAGGGTCACAGCTTAAGGATAAGGGGGGAATCCTTTAAAACCGAGATGAGAAGAACTTTTTTCACACAGTGAGTGGTGAATCTCTGGAACTCTCTGCCACAGAGGGTAGTTGAGGCCAGTTCATTGGTTATATTTAAGAGGGAGTTAGATGTGGGCCCTGTGGCTAAGGGGATCAGAGGGTATGGAGAGAAGGCAGGTACGGGATACTGAGTTGGATGATCAGCCATGATCATATTGAATGGCGGTGCAGGCTCGAAGGGCCGAATGGCCTACTCCTGCACCTAATTTCTATGTTTCTATGTTTCAGGTGAAGAGTGTAGTGTCGGCGGTTTATGTTCCTAAGTTGTAGGAACAGAACCTACTCCGCCTTTCAATCATGGCTGATCTATCTTTCCCTCACAACTGCATTCTCTTGCCATAGCTCCATAGCCTCTGACACCATTACTAATCAATAGAGCCAGGAGTTTGCTGTAAATGTCATGTGCCTTTTCATTCCTTTTTTGATGATTTCACCAGGATAATGCATTTTTCACAATCGAGTGCCTAAATCATCTTTTTTTTTGCCGTTTTGCTAAAAGGTAGTGCTCTTTTCTCTAGTTGTACCGTGATTCCCTTGACGTTGTCTATATTAGCACGTTAATATTATTATTAACATGTTAACATGGTATAATTTCCAAGAACATGATATCCCCCAGTTTTTGGAGGTCGAGCAACAACAAAAAGTATTAATTGTGCAACCCTTCCAACTGCTCCCACACCGGGTACCCCCGAGGCCGGGGGGCAGTGGTCGCTCAGCCCCCCACTTTCAAAAACGTTCCGCGGTCCCTGTATTCCATTCACCTGCCTTCTCCACATAACCCCATAGAAACCAATAATCGACCTAGCTCTTAAAAATATCGACTGACTTGGCCTCCGCAGCCTTCTGTTGCAATGAATTCCACAGATTCGCCATACTCTGCTGAAAAAAATCCTCCTCAGTTTCTTCCTAAAGGAACGTCATTTTATTCTGAGGTTATGACCTCTGTTTCTGGACTTTCGCACTTGTGGAAACAATAGAAACTAGGCAATCGACAATAGGTGCAGGAGTAAGCCATTCGGCCCTTCGAGCCTGCTCGCTATTCAATGTGATCATGGCAGATCAACCACAATCAGTACATCATTCCTACCGTCTCCCCATATCCCCCGATTCCGCTATCTTCAAGAACCCTCGATAGCTCTCTCTTTAAAGTTTCCAGAGAACCGGCCTCCACTGAGGCAGATAATTCCACAAACTCACAACGCTCTGTGCGATAAAGTGTATCCTCATCTCCGTTCGAAATGGCCTACCCCTTATTCTTAAACTGTGGCCCCTGGTTCTGGACTCCCACAACATCTGTAACATGGTTCCTGCCTCTAACGTGTCCAAACCCTTAATAATCTTATATGTTTCCAGAAGATACCCTCTCATCCTTCTAAATTTGAGAATATACAAGCCCAGCCGCTCCATTCTCTCAGCATATGACAATGCCGTAATTACAGGAATTAACCTTCATATCCACAACCACTCTATCCTGGCGTTTCACTATTCAACGAGGTCCCCCTAACGACCCCCCCCCCCCCCCCTCCCGACCAGCATCCTTCTAAACTCTACCGAATGAATGCGTCAAACACTCATCGTACGTTAACCCACTAATTCCTGGGATCATTCCAATTCCTGGGATCATTCTCATGAATCTCGTCCGGACCCTCTCCAGCGCCAGCACATAGTTCCTCTGATATGGGGCCCAACATTGCTCACAATACTCCAAATGCCGCCTGACAAGCGCCATATAAATCCTGATCATCAAATCTCTGATTTTGTATTCCAATCCTCTGGAAATAAATGCTCTCGTTGTGTTAGAAACATAGAAACATAGAAATTAGGTGCAGGAGTAGGCCATTCGGCCCTTCGAGCCTGCACCGCCATTCAATATGATCATGGCTGATCATCCAACTCAGTATCCCGCACCTGCCTTCTCTCCATACCCACTGATCCCCTTAGCCACAAGGGCCACATCTAACTCCCTCTTAAATATAGCCAATGAACTGGCCTCAACTACCCTCTGTGGCAGAGAGTTCCAGCGATTCACCACTCTCTGTGTGAAAAAGTTCTTCTCCTCTCGGTTTTAAAGGATTTCCCCATTATCCTTAAGTGTTTGCCTACCTTACTACCAATTCGGTTTGTAAATTAACTTTATGGGAATCCTGCACGGGCATTTTCAAGTCCCATTACACCTCCACTTTTTGAATTAACTTCCCATTTAGAAAATAGTGTATGTCTTTATTTCTACTTTCAAAGTGCATGTCTCCACACTCGCTACGTTGTATTGCATCTTGCATGCCTCTGTCCACTCTCCCAACCTGCCCAATTGCATCAATAAAGTAACTAATTTCCCTACACGACATGCCCCAGCATCTATCTTTCTATCATGTGCAAACTTGACCACAAACCCTCCAATTCCATCATCCAAATCATTGATATACAACGTGGAGTAACGGCCCCAGCACCGACCTCTGCCGAACTCCACGAGCCACTGACAGCCAACCAGAACAAGATCCCTTTATTGCAACTCCATGCCTTTTGCCATCGAGTCAACCTGCTGACTCATGTTAGTATCTTCCCTTTGATACATTAAGATGTCATCTTCTTTAGCAGCCTCACGTGTGGCATCATATCAATGGCTTCATGAAAATCTAGGTAAACAACATCCGCAGACTCTCCCTTGTCTGTTCTGGAATTTACATCCTCAAAGAATTCCAACAGATTCGTCAGACCATGCTGCCTTTGGCTTATCTTATCATGCTTCTAGATACTCAGACACATCATCCTTTAGGTTGATCTAAAATCGCATCAACCTTTGAAGGCTGTGTTTTCCACTCTTCCTCTTTGCTCCCTTCTTGAGCAGCACATTTCCAATCTTCTGCAGCCAGTTTAACCCTAGCGATTCTTGAAAGATCACTGCGCATTACATCGCAATCCATGCGGCTATCTCTCTCAGAACCACAGAGTGCAGCCCATCAGGCTCAGGTGACCTATCCACCTTCAGGCCTTTCAGTTTGCCAAGTACCATCTCCTTAGTATTAGCCATTCTACGAATTCCATCCCCTGACTCCCTGCAATTTCAGCCACGTTGCTGGTGTTTTCTACTGTGATGAAAAAAAAAGTTATTCAATTCCTCTTCCATTGCTGCGTTCACTTCTCCAGCATCAATTTCCAGCGGTCCGATGTCCACTCTTGCCTTTCCTATTCTTTATATATTTGAAGAACTCTTGCTATCCTGTTTTACATAATTGGCTCCTTATCTTCGCATTTCATCTTTCCTCTCCATATTATCTCATTAGTTACTTTATTTAACAACAGTTTATAAAACAATCTGATCCTATACCTTCCCGCTAATCTTCGCAATGTTTTGCCTTCTCTTTTAGTTTAGTGCTATATTTGACATCTTGTCAGCCACGATCGCCTCATTCTGCCTCTAGAATCTTCCTTCCGCTTTGGACTAAAAAGATCATGTACCTTCCGATAGATTCCCAGAATAACTCAATTGCTGTTCCACATGGGTTCCTGCACGGATCCCTTTCCAGTCAAATTTGGCGAATTACCTCATGTCCAGCGGTAATACCGATCCCTCCGATTTCATCTTCTCCCTCTCAAATTGCTGGTTGAATATTATCATATGATGGTCGCAACCTCCTAGTGGCTCCCTTATCAAATCCAGTTCATTACACAAAATCAGAATTGCCTATTCTCTGTCTGATTCTCTAAACATCCATCCTCGACAACAACATCTCTGGGCACTCAAAAAATGTGTAACGAATAGTCAGATGACGTTTCCGTTCGGGAACCTTCCACAGACACCTACTACAGGGTGATATATTTCAAATCTAAATCTTATTCTCTCTATACGTGTCGCCCGATTTGATGAAAAATTCTGGACATTCTGTGATGTCTATACCAAACATAATCAAACTATCAACACATGCCCGGTGTTTTTATCTTTGCTTTTGAACTATAATGAATCATCTGCACGTAAAGCAGATGCATACTACGTTTAAGCAGAATATTGCATTGGCGATGATGCCCAGAGGAATATACTGTCGTGTCCGAAGAGGGCGATGGATTATGTAGGCTTCAACTCCACCACATGAGTTTTACACGTTGTTTCCCTGAATAATTAACCTTTGAATTCAAACTACAACTTAAGCAAATCGTTGTGCCATGATCCTTCCCCGTCCTGTGCCTAGAATTGTGATCAATAGCGGTAAATATTTCAGAGTTAGTTCTGCTAATACTCTGCAACAACAAACCAACCGGTGCCTTGCCCGGTTGTACAATAGATTCAGCTAACGGGTCGGTAATATGTCCGTGGACTCATACATATGTTTTGCATAAAGCATTCCTCCACCAGGGGATAGCTGAAATTACTTCACTGTACGGAAATAAATGTGTTTGTTTAAGAGACTGTGAATAATACCTGGGATCCGCCACTCCCCTATCTCACTGGAGAGTTGGCGCGAGTATTAATGGGCATCTGAACCGCGCTACTTGCTCCATTGTACGCACGAACTTAAGGCCGGCACAGGAACGCTTCGAGAATGGGAAGTGCTCCAATTCTGTACGTCAATGAAATCATCTATCCGATCCTGGCGGGGTTTGGTATCCCTGGTAAGCTGTGACTTCAGTTGCTTAATGTGTTGTTCGTCTGATTCGTATAACCATATAACCATATAACAAGTACATCACGGAAATAGGCAATCTCGACCCTTCTAGTCCGTGCCGAACACGTATTCTCCCCTAGTCCCATATACCCGCGTTCAGACCATAACCCTCCATTCCTTTCCCGTCCATATAACTATCCAATTTATTTTTAAATGATAAAAACGAACCTGCCTCCACCACCTTCACTGGAAGCTCATTCCACACAGCCACCACTCTCTGAGTAAAGAAGTCCCCCCTCATGTTACCCCTAAACTTCTGTCCCTTAATTCTCAAGTCCCCTTGTTTGAATCTTCCCTACTCTCAGTGGGAAAAGCTTATCCACGTCAACTCTGTCTATCCCTCTCATCATTTTAATGATCTCTACCAAGTCCCCACTTCTGCGCTCCGAAGAATAAAGCCCTAACTTGTTCAACCTTTCTCTGTAACTTAGTTGCTGAAACCCAGGCAACATTCTAGTAAATCTCCTCTGTACTCTCTCTATTTTGTTGACATCCTTCCTATAATTGGGCGACCAAAATTGTACACCATACTCCAGAATTGGCCTCACCAATGCCTTGTACAATTTTAACATTACATCCCGATTCTATACTCAATGCTCTGATTTATAAAGTCCAGCACACCAAAAGCTCTCTTTATCACCCTATCTACATGAGATTCAACTTTCAGGGAACGGTGCACAGTTATTCCCAGATCCCTCTGTTCACCTGCATTCTTCAATTCCCTACCATTTACCATGTACGTCCTATTTTGCTTTGTCCTGCCAAGATGTAGCACCTCTCACTTATCAGCATTAAATTCCATCTGCCATCTTTCAGCCCACTCTTCCAAATGGCATACATCTCTCTGTAGACTTTGAAAATCTACTTCATTATCCACAACCCCACCTATTTTAGTATCATCTGCATACTTACTAATCCAATTTACCACACCATCATCCAGATCATTGATGTACATGACAAACAACAGTGGACCCAACACAGATCCCCGTGGCACCCCACTAGTCACTGGCCTCCAACCTGACAAACAACCATCCACCATTATTCTCTGGCATCTCCCATTCAGCCACTGTTGAATCCATCTTGCTACTCCACCATTAATACCCAACAATTGAACCTTCTTAACCAACCTTCCGCGAGGAACCTTGTCAAAGGCCTTACTGAAGTCCATATATACAATATCCACTGCTTTACCCTCATCAATTTCCCGAGTAATCTTCAAAAAATTCAAGAAGATTAGTCAAACATGACCTTCCAGGCACAAATCCATGTTGACTGTTCCCAATCAGACCCTGTTTATCCAGATGCTTATATATATTATCTCTAAGTATCCTTTCCATTAATTTGCCCACCACTGACAACACACTAACAGGTCTATAATTGCTAGGTTTACTCTTAGACCCCTTTTAAAACAATGGAACAACATGCACAGTACGCCAATCCTCCGGCACTATTCCCGTTTCTAATGACATTTGAAATATTTCTGTCATAGCCCCTGCTATTTCTATACTAACTTCCCTCAATGTCCTAGGGAATATCCTGTCCAGACCTGGAGACTTATCCTATTTTATATTTCTCAAAAGTGTCAGTACTTCCTCTTCTTTGATCCTCATAGTTTCCATAGCTACTCTACTTGTTTCCCATACCTCACATAATTCAATATCCTTCTCCTTGGTGAATACCGAAGAAAATAAATTGTGCCATATCTCCCCCATCTCTTTTGGCTCTGCAGATAGCTGTCCACTCTCTAATGGACCAACTTTATCCCTCGTTATCCTTTTGCTATTAATATAGCTGTAGAAACCCTTTGGATTTACTTTTACCTTACTTGCCAAAGCAACCTCATATCTTCTTTTAACTTTTCTAACTTATTTCTTAAGATTCTTTTTACATTCTTTATACTCCTCAAGCACCTCATTTACTCCATACTGCCTATACTTATTGTAGATCTCCCTCTTTTTCCGAACCAAGTGTCCAATTTCCCTTGAAAACCATGGTTCTTTCCAATTTTTACTATTTCCTTTCAACCGAACAGGGACATAAAGATCGTGTACTCTTAAAATTTCACCTTTAAATGTCCTCCATTTCTCTTCCACATCTTTCCCATAAAACAAACTGTTCCAATTTACTCATTTTAAATCCTTTCGCATCTCCTCAAAGTTAGCCTTTCTCCAATCAAAAATCTCAACCATAGATCCAGTTCTGACCCTCTCCATAATTATATTGAAACTAATGGTATTGTGATCACTGGTGCCGAACTGTTCCCCAGCGCATACATCTGCCACCTGACCCGTCGTGAGTGCTCTCGCAGCCCTTTTGCGTGATATCTTGCACTTAGCAGTAACCCGCAGTGCTATGAATAATGAAAAATCATTTTTAAAAGCATGGCCGCAGTATCACCAAACATAAATGGATAGACAGGGAACAGTTTAGTAGATACATCGGGCAGACGTCTAAAGCGTAGACAAGACGATCATTTATAGCATCGTTGTAAAGGGGGGGGGGGGGGGGGGTATGGGTTGTGGCAAACTAGACATGAGTTTCCAGATCATCGGTTTAATTATTTAAATAATTAAACCTATGGCCATAGAGTCCAGAATGGAAAGTGAACGGTGAGCTCGGGACAGCGACGCTGGTGGAGGATATAGGAATTACAGGATATAATTCCCGGTAGGCGGCGCGACTCTGGTCAGCAGCGGCCTCTGCAGCCCGTCCGCGTTTTTATTATTTTCTGTCTATGTTTCTATGTAGTTCTATGTAGTAGAGGGGAGAGTGCAGTGGAGAGATAAGTTTTTTTTGGCCTTCCATCAGCAATGTGATGGATGTTTATGTAAAATGTAAATTATGTGGTGTCTGGGGTCTATTTGTTTGTAATGTATGGCTGCAGAAACGGCATTCCGGTTGGACCTCAAGGGGTCCAAATGACAATTAAATTGACTATTGCCTATTGACTATATAAGCATAAAGAGGGGTTTATAATGAGAGGAAGAACATTATGTTGCAAGGCAGTGCTGGAGTTACTCAGAGGATTGCGCAGCATCTCTGGAGGACATGGATAGGCGTCGTTTTTGTTTGTATAATATTTTTTTATTAGAAGCGATGCATATCATAATCCAAACCAATACAGCCTTTGTTTAACGATTACATATTATTCGTAGGTTACACAAAAAAGCTGGAGAAACTCAGCGGGTGCAGCAGCATCGATGGAGCGAAGGAAATAGGCAACGTTTCGGGCCGAACCCCTTCTCCAGTCTGAAGAAGGGTTTCGGCCAGAAACGTTGCCTATTTCCTTCGCTCCATAGATGCTGCTGCACCCGCTGAGTTTCTCCAGCTTTTTTGTGTAACCTTCGATTCTGCAGCATCTGCAGTTCCTTCTTAAACACATATTATTCGTATCCAGTTTCCCTTATCATAATAGCCGGGATCCTCATTTATCAATTGCGTATTAACACTGCTTCTAATTGGTTATTTTTATTCATAGATAGAAAGAGAGGAAAGAAAAAAAAGAAAATTAAAAAAAATAGAGTGAACTGTCAATATTAATAATACAGTTAAGGAGATGGGTCCGTAGGATAAAAACGTAACTATTCATCTAATCCTGGATTCAAGTTTCAGTCAGGCTTCCGTGCTGGGCCATTCTACCCCTTCAAATAATTTATAAATGGAGACCATATTCTAGTAAATAATTCTGGTTTGTCAATTAAGACAAGTCTATTTTTTTTCCAAATGTAAGGTCTCCGACATCTCCATAATCCACATTTAATTGTGGAGGTTGTTGGATTTTTCCAAAAAAATTATATTGATTTTTTCCCAATTATTATACTATAATCAGGGACATTAATTTGGCTTGTTGTAAGGCATTTTTAGGCATTGTTCTGATATTCATAATATTAGTAATTTAGAGTCGGGTTCCAATTGAATATAAACAACTTCGGAAAGAATTTAAAAAATATTCGTCCAGAAATTTAAATTTTTTATACAATTTACAAAAGGATGGGTTAAATTAGTCACTGAATATTGACATTTGTCACATATAGGGGTGATATTATGAAAACGTCTATTTAATTTTGTTTTGTAATAATGCAGTCTATGTAATACTTTAAATTGTATTAACGAATGTCTGGAATTTAACGAGCATTGATGTATATGTTGTAGACTTTCATCCCAAATATATTTCGGTATAGATTGAGCTAATTCATTTTCCCATGCTTGTCTATATAATTCCGTCGACGGAATCTCACTATCTAAAATAGTATTATAAACGTAAGATATTAATGTAACTATTAGGATGTTTATTCAAACATTCACGAAGAAACCCTGGCTCTCTAGTTCTATAGTCTTGTGTATGTGATTTAACATAATCTCTAAATTGTAAATATCTAAAAGAATTATTTGAATGTAAGCCATAATTCTGTTGTAACTCCTGAAATGAAAGGAAAATACCTTTTCTATAAAGATATCACACCTTTTTAATTCCATATTTTTCCATTGTACAAAACCTTTATCCAATGCAGAAGGTTTAAATGAAGGATTATTTACAATGGGAAGGGAAAGTGGTAAATTGTCGAATTTTAATATATTTTTTAATTGTTTCCAAATTCGTATCCCACTGTATATTATAAGGTTGTCATGACATGTCTTTGTATTCAGTTTTGTGGGAGCTAACAGAATCGGGCCAATTTCAAAAGGCAGACAATCTTCCTTTACCGTCTTTAACCAGTCTGGTTGCTTATCCATATCTTCCAACCAAAACTTCATATTTTTAATATTGACTGCCCAAAAGTAAAATAAAAAATTGGTAAAACTGATCCTCCTGTCATCTTGGATTTGCTTATATGTTTTTTACTTATTCTATGGTTCTTTTAATCCCAAATAAAACTTGCGACAATAGAATCAACTTAAAAACAAATTTTGGGGGATATATCGGGATTGATTGAAAAAGGTATAGTAATTGCGGGAGAAAAATCATTATTATGGCATTGATTCTACCGAACATTGTGATGGGAAGTGTTTTCCAATATTGAATATTCTTACGCAGTTTATTAAGTAAAGGTGGAAAATTTATCTTAAATAAAGAAGTATATTTCATGATCACATAAATTCCTATATATTTAAAATTTTCATTTACTATTTTAAAGGGAGATTGTTGCAATATATGTTAAGTTCCGTTTTTGGCATAATCTCACTTTTATTCCAGTTACTTCTATATCGCGGAAATAAACCAAATTGAGTTATAAGATTTAACAAGTTTGGGATGCTAGTGTCTGGATTTGTAATATATAGTAATGCATCATCTGCCTATAAGGAGATTTTATTGACTATATTTTTAGTATTATGCGCATATATTTCTGGGTGGGCTCTAACACATTCTGCCGATAGGCGTCGTTTTGGGTCAGAACAATTCATCTGATCTTTTGGACGCTGGGTTACTCCACTACTGTGTTCGACGAACTTAAAAATCTCATACCGATGACTCCCAGGGATGCTCCCTGACCCGTTGTATTAAAACAGCACTTCGCTTTCCATGGAGGCATCCAAAATCAGCCGTTCTTTTCGTCTTCAGTGATACATTAGAGTCTGGTTTAACATGTGGACGGGGGATGGGGCGAGGGATGGAAGGGAGGCCGAAGGACGCAGTTGATATTGATACCGGGGGATTGGGGATGAAAGGATCATAAGCGGGGCAATAGAGGGAGTTGAATGATAATATTAATTCGCCTGCTTCTGAGTACTTTCCTCCCAGTCTGCCTACCCGCCAACAATACATCTTCATCCTTTCCTCACCATCACATCCACCCTCGTCTTTTCGACCTCCCTTGCCGCTTGTCCCAGCAGTTGTTCTCTCTGATATCATCCCGACCCTACATGATGAAACGAGTTATATTGAAGCATTGAATCTCGTCTTCCCCCGTAGATGAATCCCGAATAGCCATGTATCCGCAGCACTAATTGATCCAAAATCAAATATCCAGGTCCCGTAGTTTTCACTTTGCTTTACATTTTGATACATTTACAAACCAAAAGAGTTATCAACGCGCAAATGCTCCAGATCAGAAATCAAATCAGAATATATTGGTAAACAGAAGCAGCGTCTTTGCTTAGCCTAACGACGTCAATGTTTCACGTCAGACACCACCAATTATATGTAGCAATGTTACAACATTTTGAGATTTTAAAAATCATGCCTGTACTTCGTCCCATCAGAAAAAGGATAAAAATAACTTAAATTTGTTACCTAATTCACTTTCATATCTTCAGTATTTTAAAGGTTATGGTCATTTTCATACTCGGAAATTAGCATCTTGTTCCCCATTGCTTTTCCATTGAATTAACACAACATCTGTGATCGAGGACAGTCAAAAGTACATAACGTTCTTAAAAGTTAAGAGAACGGAATGACATTTTCAATTATTATAGATTGAAGCATTCTGAAACAAATATGAAACATTTTACTTAGATGACCTGAATTTAAAGCATACAATTAGTTAGTTACCAAATTGTAACTAATTACAAAATTGACCGTTGTGACGGAAATAGTAATAAACACCCAGACTGCCTTCAAAATTCAAAAATGTGATATTCTCAAGATCAGAGCTTTACTATTGTTGTAATATATGCTGTAAGTCCATTACATCAGATAGGTAAAGAAATTACAATTTTTAACAATATACCTTTATGGAAAAGATTAGTTGCTAGTTGGTACATTGGCATATCATAATTAGTAGCATCATCACACTCCTCAGATTGTAACCAATAAGCAACTCTGTATACCTTTTTTTCCTGTGCTTTTCATTTTTGGCAATGTAGATTACACGTTTTTGGTCTTCAAACCACGTATGATAGGCCTTTCTGCCCAATACCTTTCCATTAAGAATGTCATGTAGATCATCACATTTGGAGGAGTCCACATTCAGATAATCTCTGCGAATGCTGTCTAAATCAGTTTCTTTTGCTGGGCATTTGGATTGCCAAGTTTGCATTTCTTCTTCGGAGACATCTGTTTAAAACGTAAAGAAAGACAAACAATTGAACAGCTTAAACAGAAACAAGTTATTATTTACAGTTTTAGGAAAAAAAGTTGGAAATGATAAAGTAAAACGCTAAAACAAATAGTAAATACCCAATTAAAAACATCATATTCGCCAGTTTCATCAAATCAATTAAATTCATCTAAATTCAATTACTAGATCTAAACATCTGTCCATGTCTTAATAAAAGGCTAACATTTTTAAATAGGCTAAGTATCCAAATAACAAATACCAAAATATCTATCTATCGTTCTATCTGTCTGTCTGTCTGTCTGTCTGTCTGTCTGTCTGTCTGTCTGTCTGTCTGTCTGTCTGTCTGTTTGTCTGTCTGTCTGTCTGTCTGTCTGTTTGTCTATCTATCTATCTATCTATCTATCTATCTATCTATCTATCTATCTATCTATCTATCTATCTATCTATCTATCTATCTATCTATCTATCTATCTATCTATCTATCTATCTATCTATCTATCTATCTATCTATCTATCTATCTATCTATCTATCTATCTATCTATCTATCTATAAAACTCAAACCCATCCGCCATCCGACCGCCTGCAGTACGGATCCCTTCCTGCCTTTCGATTCGTTCCCGCCGTGCGATGTCACAATGCCCGATGTTCGCGGACGTCCAATCGGAATGGATCCATTTACATGTACGGCTTCCGGCCGCGTTTCTTCCTTTGATGCTCTGCATCTCCGAAACCGGACGCAGAATCGCCTACGTGTTTTCCATTTCGGTAGAGATTTCGCTTTTCTTTCTAAGTATCCGATCCGCATTACATTTCGTCGTGTTTAAGTATACGTTTTTAATCAAACCCTTCACCCCCCCCCCCCCCCACCACCTCAATATTTCAAAAAGAAACTGGATTGTAACCCATAGAAGCAGCACCAGCCGCAGCCCCAGCCCCCTGGCGAATGTTCCATCGTGTGATGTCAGCCCCCTGGATTCATTTACATATGCCTTTGCAATGTTCCATCGTGTGATGTCACAATGCCCAAAGTTCAAATACATTGTTGCCATATTGGGAGTACAGAGAATAGGCTGTGGGCCGAGAAGCTTTATTCAGCAGTTTCGTGACCCAAGTCACCAAACTACATGAAATTGTCACATATTGTAGAAAATATTTATATAAATCACCCCGAAACTCGATATGAAGAAGACTTGCACATTTTTATTAAATTAGAGAAAACCGGAAAAATGTCCGGAGTACAGATAAGGTTCTCCAGACTGATTCCTTGGATGTCAGGACTTTCATATGAAGAAAGACTGGATAGACTTGGCTTGTACACGCTAGAATTTAGAAGATTGAGGGGGGATCTTATAGAAAATTCTTAAGGGGTTGGACAGGCTAGATGCAGGAAGATTGTTCCCGATGTTGGGGAAGTCCAGAACAAGGGATCACAGTTTAAGGATAAGGGGGAAATCTTTTAGGACCGAGATGAGGAAAACATTTTTCACACAGAGAATGGTGAATCCTTGGAATTCTGTGCCATGGAAGGTAGTTGAGGCCAGTTCATTGGCTATATTTAAGAGGGAGTTAGATGTGGCCCGTTTGGCTAAAGGGATCAGGGGGTATGGAGAGAAGGCAGGTACAGGATACTGAGTTGGATGATCAGCCATGATCATATTGAATGGTGGTGCAGGCTCAAAGGTCCGAATGGCCTACTCCTGCACTTAATTTCTATGTTTCCCTCTCCCCACCCCTCTCCCTCTCCCAGCCATCTCTCTCTCCCCCACCCCCCTTCCCTCTCTACCACCACCCCTTCCCTCTCCACCACCACTCCCTTCCCCCTACCCTTATGTCCCTCTTCCACCACTCCCCGTCCCTCTTCTACCACTCCCGCTACCCCTCTACCCCTGCTCCCTCCCCACTCTTCCACTTCTTCTCTCCCACTCTCTCCTCCCCCTCTCCTCACCCCTCTCCCATCCCTCTCTCCGACACCCCCCTTCCCTCTCTACCCCCACCCCCTACCTTCTCTCACCCCACACCCCCTTCCCTATCCCTCTTCCATCACTCCCGCTACCCCCTCTCCTCCTCCTCCTCCCCCACTCTTTCCCCTCTTTCCACCCACCCCTCTCCCCATCCCTCCCTCCTGCCCTCCCTCCCCACCCCCCCCCTCCCCCAAGCCTCTCTCCCCGTCCCTCACCCCCTACCCCGGTCTCCTTTCCCTCCCAAGTCTATCCTGTTTCCTCCTCCTCCCTCCCCTCTTCTCACCCCCCGCAAACGCCGTTGGGGAAACAGACCATAGAGGGAGTACAGAGAAGGTTCAACAGACTGATTCCTGGGATGTCAGGACTTTCAAATGAAGAAAGACTGGATAGACTTGGCTTGTACTCTCTAGATTTTAGAAGATTGAGGGGGGATCTTATAGAAACGTACAAAATTCTTAAGGGGTTGGACAGGCTAGATGCAGGAAGATTGTTCCAGATGTTGGGGAAGTCCAGAACAGGGGGTCACAGTTTAAGGATAAGGGGGAAATCCTTTATGACCGAGATGAGAAAAACATTTTTCACACAGAGAGTGGTGAATCTGTGGAATTCTCTGCCACAGTGGGTAGTTGAGGCCAGTTCATTTGCTATATTTAAGAGGGAGTTATATGTGGCCCTTGTGGCTAAAGGGATCAGGGGGTACGGAGAGAAGGCAGGTACAGGATACTGAGTTGGATGATCAGCCATGATCATATTGAATGGTGGTGCAGACTCAAAGGGCCGAAAGGCCTACTACTGCAATTGCTTTCTATGTTTCTGTTTCCCTCTCCTCACCCCTCTCCCACCTATCCCTCTCCCCCCCCACCCCCCTTCCCTCTCTAACCCACCCCCCTCCCCTCTCGCCTACCCCCTTCCCCCCTACCCCTCTGTCCCTCTGTCACCACTCCCCTACCCCTCCCTCCCCACTCTTCCACTTCTCTCGCCTTACCCCACCCCTCCACCTCCCCCACCCCTCTCCTCCTCCCTCCCCACTCTTTCCCTGTTTTCTCCCCACCCCTCTCCCCATCCCTCCCTCCTGCCCTCCCCTCCCCACCCCCGCTCCCCCAAGCCTCTCTGCCCGTCCCTCACCCCCTACCCCGGTCTCCTTTCCCTCCCAAGTCTATCCTGCTTCCTCCTCCTCCCTCCCCTCTTCTCACCCCCCGCAAACGCCGTTGGGGAAACAGACCATAGAGGGAGTACAGAGAAGGTTCAACAGACTGATTCCTGGGATGTCAGGACTTTCAAATTAATAAAGACTGGATAGACTCGGCTTGTACTCGCTAGATTTTAGAAGATTGAGGGGGGATCTTAGAGATACTTACAAAATTCTTAAGGGGTTGGACATGCTAGATGCAGGAAGATTGTTCCAGATGTTGGGGAAGTCCAGAACAGGGGGTCACAGTTTAAGGATAAGGGGGAAATCCTTTATGACCGAGATGAGAAAAACAATCTCTGGAATTCAGTAGGTAGTTGAGGCCAGTTCATTGGCTATATTTAAGAGGGAGTTAGATGTGGCCCTTGTGGCTAAAGGGGTCAGGGGGTATGGAGAGAAGGCAGGTACAGGGTACTGAGTTGGATGATCAGCCATGATCATATTGAATGGTGGTGCTGGCTCAAAGGGCCGAATGGCCTACTCCTGCACTTAATTTCTATGTTTTTATGTTTCCCTCTCGTCACCCCTCTCCCTCTTCCACCCATCCCTCTCTCCCTCACCCCCTTCCCTCTCTAGCCCACCCCCTTCCCTCTCTAGCCCACCCCCTTTCCCCTCTCTACCCCACCCTTCCCTCTACCCTCTGTCCCTCTTCCATCACTCCCCCTACCCCTCTCCTCCTCCATTCCCTCTTCCCACCTCTCTCCCTTCCCCCTCTTCCATCCTCACTCTTCCCCTCTCCTTGCCCCACCCTCTCCCCTCCCCTCCCCCTTCTCCCCTCCCCCCCATCTCCCCCCTCCCCCGCATCTCTTCCCCACCCCTCTCCCCTTCCCCCTTTCCTTTCCCTCCCAAATCTGTCCCGTTTCCCATCCTCCTCTCCCCTCCCCCCCTCTCTGTCCCCCCTCCCTCTGTGAGTGTGATACCGCAGCCCCCCCCCCCCCCCCCGCAAAAAGTCGTTGGGGAAACAGATGCAACGGGTCCCCACTGGTCTAGTCTTATATAAAACCGTGTGCCTGCCGGCGTCCGGCTTCCGTCCGTCCCCTGCCGGCCCCCTTCTTCCTTTGATTCCTTGCTACGCCGAAATCAGTCGCAGAATCATCATTCCATTTCCCCTAGAGATCCCCTTTTCTTTAAAACCACTCCGTTACATTTCGTCGTGTTCATGTACATTTTTTTAATAGAATCAGCCCCCCCCCCACCCCCAGCCCAAAAATAAGCCACCAGCCCCAGCCCAGCCCCCAGCCCCAGCCCCCGCCCAGCCCCAGCCCCAGCCCCAGCCCCAGCCCCAGCCCCAGCCCCCCAGCCCCAGCCCCAGCCCCCCCAGCCCCAGCCCCAGCCCCAGCCCCAGCCCCCCAGCCCAAGCCCCAGCCCCTCCCCAAGCCCCTCCTCCTCTCCCCTCCCTATCTCACCTCACCCTCCCCTCTACCCACCCCGTCTCCCCCTCCCCCCTACCTGTGCGTTTGGGGGGTGGTTAGTGTGAGTGTGATGCCGCGCACCCCCCACCCCCACGCAAACGCGCGTTGGGGAAACAGACCCAACGTGTCTGCACTTGGTCAAGTTATCTTTAAATCTTACTTTGTCATGTATTTAATTATATACAATAACACAAAATATAGATGATTTAGATATTCTTATGACATGATTGTGAAAGAAAAAAGAATTTGATTATCTTGATAGTGGATGTTTCAGGAATGTGATGGATTGGAATGTAGCCGTGGCCGTAGATTTAAGTCAACATCGGCAGGCAAGACACGGTCGATTCGTATGTGGGCCTAAATAACATTTTCGCATCATGAGATAAAAATGAAGCCACACCAAAAAGCAAAATAATATGCTAAATAAACGACATACCTTTTGTTTTGTCTCGATATTGCGATCCGTGTTGTTGATGGCGTTGAATGCGTTTTAAATCGAGTTTAAATTTAATTTCTGCGATTAAATCGTCCAGCAATTTTTTTTAAACCTGCGAACCGAAGCCCGAAGGATTTTTCTTCATCAACTAGTAGGCCGAGGATATCCCTCTCCGACAACCAATGCAAACCAGCATTTTAATCCCCCCCCCCCCCCACCCCCCCGCACAAAGCCACCGGAATGGCACGCTCCGGCAGTGGCAGACCTACAGCGCCGCTGATGCTAGGTTTAGTAAAATCCCCATAATATGTGTATGAAGGACGTGCAGAAACTGGTTTAAACCAAAGATAGACGCAAAATGCTGGAGTAACTCAGCAGAGAGAAGGAATGGAGATGCTGCATGTTTCGCTGAGTTACTCCAGGTTTTTGTCTCTATCCCACCCATTTTTCGCTGATTCGCACCGTCATTCCAGCTGATGATTCTTGGACCTGAACGCCTGAAACATAGAAACATAGAAACATAGAAAATAGGTGCAGGAGTAGGCGATTCGGCCCTTCGAGCCTGCACCGCCATTCAATGTGATCATGGCTGATCATCCAACTCAGTATCCCATACCTGCCTTCTCTCCATACCCCCTGATCCCTTTAGCCACAACGGCCACATCTAACTCCTTCTTAAATATAGCCAATGAACTGGCCTCAACTACCTTCTGTGGCAGAGAATTTGAAGCAGGTTACTGCTTAGCTTCTGCGTATATCCAGGATGTTCTGTATATTTTTTCATTTGTTCCAGGGTAACAAAGTCGAAAGTTCAAATTGATGATCTTTAATAGTAAGATTAAACGAGTACTTACCAGTACGAAGTTTGATCTGTATTTTATGAGGAGTTACGGTGAGGGATTAAGTGAAGACCCCAGCTCCAGTGCGCAGGTGCGGCATACTTCGAAGCAGCGGTGTGAAATCACAGAATAGACACAATATTTGAAGTAAGATAGTAAAGATCACGAGACATCAGTTTACTATTTCGATCTGTATAATGAGGGTGAGAGCGGCGGGCACTTAATCCCTCACCGTAACTCCTCATAAAATACAGATCAAACTTCGTACTGGTAAGTACTCGTTTAATCTTACTATTTTACTTCGGAGTCACGTGAGTGATTCCGTGAAGACTTCAAAGGTCTGTGATTTCAAACCGTGTAACAGTTTTTATTTCACTCACTGCCGAAGTTTATGAGGGAGGAAGTGTTATCGTAATCAACCAGTGGATCTGCTTTCAAAAGAAACAGAAAGGTATTTGTTAACAATAACAACATAAAAGAGCTCCTCTGAGCTTAAATTAATATTGCAGTTTGTAATATTCTCCTGCAATTAAATCAGGTTTATCAACGGTTTATAATAAAAAATGTTCTGAACGCGGTTCCCTTGACCATTCTGCTGTATTGAAAATGTGGTCAACCGGGATGTCCATTCGTTCAGCCGCTGATACAAATGCTGCCCTAGTGGAATGGGATTAAATGTATTATTATCTATTCCGGCAGCTTTCAGTACCTGTTTGAGCCACCTTGGAGTGGTTTGGCTCGTACCCCGTCTTGGGTTACTGTGGTTGACCCATAGGCTTTCCTCTCCCTCTAAGATAGTGGGTTGTGTCTATATATAGTAGTAAATGGGTCAGCACACTCAACCTGGACTCTGGTGGGTAGGCCCGGAATCCCACCAGTGAATCGGGCGTTCCTGGTCCATATAGCCATATAACGACTACAGCACGGAAAACACAGGCGATCTCGACCCTGCTAGTTCGTGCCGAATCCATATACCTGCGAGTTAGATTTTACCAGACCTAAATATGAACTTGATGCGTCTGGGGTAATCACCATGTATCCAGTCTAGTTTATGGAGTGACCGGACTCTTTGAGCGTGTACGAGAGCCATAAGCATGAGCCTTTTTTAAAATATAGATTAAGCAAGCTGAGGGATCTGGCTGGTGCCATTCTCTGAGGTATGTCAATATCACACCAATATCCCATACATGGGTATATACCTGGGTGTTTGGGGCTTATATTATAGTTGCCCTTCATAAGTTTACCTTCAGTGGATGGGATCCCATGTTCTGCTGACATGCGGTTTTAGATAAGCAGATAAGGCGCTCCATGCTGTATTTACGGCACTGTAACTCACCTTTTAGTCATGGTGTAGATGTTCCAGGAACTCCAATACGTCAGTGGTTGAATAGTTCGTTGTCCCTGCGTCGTGGCAGTATTTTACCCATGTTAGCTTTTAGTGACTGTTCGCAGGGATGCCGACATGGTGGTAATGGTTCCTTTGGATAATCCCAGTCCCTGGTAAGGTCTATTCAAAACCTGCACCCAGGAGTTTGATGTTTCCCTGGCATGGGTGGCTTATGCCTGATACTGGGTTGAGTCAGCAACCATGGTCCACAAGGGAAATCCATAGGTGACTCGCCCACCGTGTCGTGATGAACTGGGAACCATGGCTGTAGGCCGGTCGGGCACGTTCAATATCTCGGAGACAGATCCCATCTGTATTGCGAAGTGCCCGACTGATGAGGCAGAAGGGAGGAAGGCAAAGCAGAAATTCCCCCTTCCAGCGTATAGGCATCTATCGCTGCTGCCTCTAATCTGGTTCCTAAGTCACATACATGGGTTACTGGTGATTCCGTCTTGTGCAACCAAATTGATATCTGGCTTTCAAACTGCTTAATAAATTTAGCAGATATTTTGGGTTATGACATCTATTCAATGTAATCATAAATTTTACCCCGTGACATGGTGTCTCCCACTGTGTTCTAGCTTCCTAGGACATAGGCAGCTGATAGTTAAAATGTCTTTTGACACACCATTGCCAGATTTGTTTGACCAATTTGTTGCACAATAATGATTATTATGCTCCCCATATGGTTGATATAAGCCACCACCATAGTATTATCAATCCGTAACCACATATGTACGTGCTGCATTTGAAATGCATATGCTTTTTAGCCCAATAGGCGATCACCAATCCCAAGAAGTTGATGCCCGGTATGTGTAGTAACGATGTTTGTGACTTGGTCCATCTGTTACCTGTGCTGGATATGGAGTTTAGTTGCTCCCCAGCCTAAAGTACTGGCATTGGTTTTTAAAATAACCAAGTTGGGATTGGTGATGATAATAGGGCTGAAAACTATGCCAAATATATGTCTGCCCACCACCTTAATTGTGATATAGCTTCAGTGGGTACATTCATGATTTGATTATAGTGACCCAAGTATCTTGGCAAAGTAACAGTCATATGGACGGAATTATTATTGAAGCCCAGATAATCCTTGGTAGTAACACTTCAATTCTGGTTTATCTGGGCGTGGGATGAACCTCAGCTTTAGGGAGCTGTTTCGTAGCTAGAACTGCTCCACAGCTAATTCCTTTGTTTCCCCTAATATGAGGATATCATCCAATATGTGCCATGATTATGCTTGTTTTCTTAATATTTTCATGGCCATTTATAATAGTTTAGGGCTGAGGTTTAGACCATATGAAATGCTATATGCTCCCATGGTTGCCCTAACCGGGATATCCATGATCCAGGTAAATATATTTAGGTATCTATATTGATCCTAGTGTATGGTATAAGATAGTTAGCATCTCCCATATCAATGCTCCCCATAGGTATCCTAGGGAGATCAGGTGTCTGGCAGTGACAAAACTCCACCTCCATCTTAAAGTGGATATACTCAACAGATTTATTTAGTGATATTAGATCAATGATGATGCTACATTCATCATCTATTATAGTTTTGGTGAATATATTCGATACAAATTCCAATCCGTTTAGTAATGTGCCTGTTTAGTTCAGCTTGCCTTCTCACTTCTCTTTTCTTAGAGGGAGAAACAGCCCTTTGGGCGCATTGCTGAACTGGCAGTAAAATGCCCAATTTGAATTCGTTTTTATCCTCTAATGCTGTTTGAGTATATTTTGGTTATTTGTGACAGCATCCCATGCTTAGCCCACTCCCCATGCAGTTTAGTAGAACACCCTTGTTTTAGTGTAAACTGGGAGGAACCAGACTACCTACCTCCATGCTTGTTGTTTTTCATGAAGGCGTAGTTTGCTGGTATGCTGGTGCTGTCGGTGGGGCGGCGCATCTTCCCACGGCTCCGCTCTGGGCCCCGTCTAAAAAGAACTATGGGGGATCTGCAGCGGTCACCAGGCTTTCACCAGTCCTTGTTTGATATTGCTGGTGGATGCCGAGGGGTGCTGCCAGCTGGGTGTTGGATGTGATGTCCTGCTCGTCCCATAGCCTGCTCCCTCTTCCTCGCAGCAGCGGTTTGCATAGCCCCATATATTCGGGGTTGCGGGCAGGTCTATATGCACCATCGTTCAGTCGAGTATCCCAAATATGGGAACATCTTAGGCGTCAGCACCAAAGGCGAGCAAAGGTGGTAACATCTTGACCTTCTGTAGAATTCGCTGCTTGTCTGTGAGTCTACGAGACCCAGCTGCCTGCGGATTTGCCTCTGGAAAGGCCTGCTCCTGCAGGGCTTTTGTTGGGAAGATGGTCGCGTGGAGGAGCCATGTAGTGGCCCACGACACCCAGTGGCTCTTCCTGATCCTGCTCCCCTGGCATACTGCTGTTCTCGTCCGCCTGCCCAGCGCTTAAGCCAGCCCAGCCCTGGCCTCCTTAGCCCTTAAAAAAGGAGCATAAAGGATGCGCTAAATGGGAGGAGGCAAAGCACTCCACTCCGCTGTTGCATCAATCCCTCGACAAGGGAGATGGCTAGTGCAATAGCACTGGGGTAGGAGTCAGCTCCCTTGGCATTCAGCCAGTGCCCCTTTACACCGGCGGCACAGGGAGCGGCTCGGTGTCGAGTGAGCGGGAGCATTGAAATAGCTCCACCGCTACCGGTGGCTGCCTCCCAGATAAGGACCCTCGTGTGGAGTTGGGCAGGCAGTCCTTCTCCTGGAGGTGAACTTCATGACCTCCTCTGGCTTGGGGAGACAGACATACTTATTTTTGCCTTCTCCAACCTGTTCCAGCTTGGAGGAAGATGGCTCCTGTAGAACCTGTAAATTGGTAAGATTTCCCCTTACCTGTAAGTAGAGGCTGCCTGCCGTTTTCCAGGCGGCGTTGTGGCGGTTCCCGGGCGGTGATTCTCCTGGTCAGGAGTCTGCAGGGCTGCCGGTCGGGTTTTTTAAAATTTTCCCGCCGGTCCGCGGCTGTACGGAACAGCTGTTCAGCGGACCGGCATTAGCGCAGCTCCTAGCAGCGGTCCGCAGCGTTAGCGGTCCGGGTGGCACCTTTTCCCCGTCACTGTCGGCCCCACGCTGGAGTCGAAACGGGGCCCGCTCACCATGCCTCACTTTGCTCCCCCTGGAGCAAAAATCACAAGGCCCGATTAAGGTAAGTACTTACCTCTCGTCCCTGGATGCGGGAGCTAGCCCGACTCCCGCTGGCCGCGTTCTGCACGCTGTGCGTAATGCCTCACCTGCGCACTGGAGCTGGGGTCTTCACGGAATCACTCACGTGACTCCGAAGTAAAATCAGATATCCTCGAACGCTTTGGGGAGTTTGCGAAAGACAACAACTATTTTTAGGATTGATTTTTTGGAATATACATGGCATTGCTCTTGAACGCCATGTATAGTTGCAAAGTTATTCCTCAGAATGTTTTTCTGACTAGTCCCGTTATTCGCAAGACTGGTAAGATCCAACAACAACCATAACTCCGTTACATCGGTAGTCCATTTAAATATTAATTTCGCTGTACTTTATTATTTCTCCAGCAAACATACTGACAGCAGCGGTCCTGTACCGGGGAAAGTGCGGGCTCTCCAAAGGAATCACCCGGTACATGATGACGATGGCAATCTCCGACCTCCTCGTTCTGATGTCTCACGTGTTAATGTGGAAAATCTACATGTACTACACCCCTAACTCCTTCCTCTCCCTCAGCGCAATTTGTCCATCCAACATATACCTGCGGATCATTACTCTGGACTTTTCCGTTTGGTTAACCATGTCCTTCACTTTTGACCGTTTTGTCAGCATTTGCTGCCCTAAGCTGAGACTCACATATTGCACGGATAGGACGGCCGTCACGGTCATTGTGTCACTGTGCGTGCTGGGCTGCATAAAGTACATCCCCTTCCATTTCATGCACGTGCCACGCTTCATCGTGCACAACGTTAAATGGGGGTGTCTACCCAAACGCGCCTACTTCATTTCCACTTGGTGGTTGTTTTTTTCGTGGATGTGTACAATCTCTCTCCCCTTACTACCCTTCCTAATAATTCTATTGTTCAACGGACTGACGGTCAGGAACATCATAGTGGCCAACCGAGTTCGCCGTCGCCTGAAGGCAATTAATAGTAAGGACTCGGAGACGGAGAATCGGCGGAAGTCCATCGTGTTACTGTTCACCGTGTCCGGCGCCTTCATTCTGCTGTGGACAACGGTAGCTGTCACCTTCATCTGCACTCGGGTCACTGTGAATTTCGCGGGTGGGGATCACTCAAGCCCATCTTACATCGCCAATGAAGTTGGGATCTTGCTCATGCACATCAGCTCCTGCGCCAACACGTGTATCTACGGGATGACACAGAGGAAGTTCAGGCTGGAGGTGACGAACGCGCTTACATATTTGCCGCGTATTATTGTTAAACTCGTGACACCCGCGCGGCAGTTGCCTAGAACTGGAGTTGGGATATGATGCCGCCCCTCAATCTATTATTTCACATGCCCGCGCTATTCCGTAAATTAGGTTCCACCCTGAGCGGGCATCTTGGGCAGGACTCTTCGTGGAATTAAATTTGACACCAATGTCCAATGTATTGTTAGTTGCTATCCCCTATATATTTCCTATGTCGCGCGCTCGACATTGAAGACTAGTTCGTAGGTGACCTCTTTGTTCTTCAACCATTAATATCCGGCACATACTTTATGCTTCAAATCCATAGGATCTACAAATCCATACAACCTACATGCCCCCCCCCCCCCCCCCCCCCCCCCGTCCCTTTGTTGTGTGTAACGTGAACGCGCATTAATTTCCTCCCACCTCCTTCAAACCTGTACCCTCTCCATCCCTCCGCCTTCCCGGTTCTCCGACCAGTCTGACTGTCCCCGATTACATCATCTCTGTTTTCTTTGCTGTCACCTTCTCCTGACTAACAATGATCTATTCTACATTTTCCTTCAATTTCATTCCCTCTGATGTCTCGTTCTCACACCTGACACTTCTTTAGCCCTGTGCCTACCTCTCTAATGACTTTTAGTGCGAAGAATGGTCTCGGCCGGAAACGTCACCCATTCCATCCAGAGATACTGCCTTTCCCGCTGAGTTATATAGCATTTTGCGTCCAACTTCTGTGTAAACCAGCATCTGCAGTTGCTTCATTCTCCTTTCCACCTATATGGCTTCCTCTGACTTCATATTTTACGCGTCCTGTATTCTTAGCTCCTTCTCTCACGCTGTTTTCTCTTTTTTTCTCTGGTATTTGTACCAATACGAAATTCCTTGTTTCTGCATTTACTCTGGCTGAACGGAAAATACGGCCGGCGCGTCACAGTGCTAACGGTTCTCTACAATCGTTTACCCTCGATCCTATGTGTGATATTTCTCGGTTTAAATGTACGCTCTAGTGAAATAGAACGATAAACTTTGATTAATATTTGCATTGACATCGAGAAAGCAATCTGCATTGTATTAGAATCACTTAATCTGCAAACCTGCCAGAGTTTTTTTCGAATCACATTACAAGTAATCCGTTCTTGGGTGAGGAATAGCTAAGTTTCGCGTTTAAAGCAGGTGCGCGGGACAAGTGCGCAAGTGTGT